>NC_056732.1:1748872342-1748889842 GCF_019279795.1 Protopterus annectens | reverse complement strand
GGGTTCATGACCTGCAAGGGCTGTTCATTTTGTTGCTAGGCAGAACAAGGACTGTTGGATACAGAGTGATTAAGGCAGTTTTATGAGGGCTTAGTCTCTACACACACTGCACATTACCATACTGTACAAGGGCTAGTGATGTTGGCTATAGTACAGGAACCATGGAACAGTCATCACCTTACAGTCTGTGTTGCATGCAGTTATTACCCAGGTAATAATGCTCCCATCACTGAAGAAATGTTACAATGAGCCACAGATAATCTCCCCCAAGAAACCATCTTACTAGGTGACCTGAATACTGATTGGTCAGCCTGTTCCTTTAACTACCCCACTAAACATATTAATCTTTACAGTTTTACCCAACGTATCCAAGAACCCATGATAATTGACAAACTCCACAAACTCTCTATTCTAGATTGAACACTAGTTAACTACAAAACTATCAGACAGGATGCCTTCCTGATGGTCTTAGTGACCATCTCCCCACCTTCCTCCTGTGGAAATGTGCCAACATAGCCAAGCCCATTCTTTTTAGACAAGTCAGAGATGATTGTAAACTAAATATACAAGAACTAAGCAGTATTCTAAAACATAGTAACTGGAAACCACTACAAACCCTAAATGTAGACCACGCCATTGACTACTTCAACAATATTCTCAATATCCTTGATAGACTTGCATGAATTAGGAAAATAAGAGCCATGTCAAGCTATGCACCATGGCTAACTAGGGAAACTAGAGCCCTTCTAAAGTCAAGGGATAGGGTTTGGAGAATTTGGAAGAAATACAATACTATCCTAGCCAAACAAAGTTATTTACCTACAGCTTAGAAATCAGGCCAGGAGACAAACTAGACTTGAAAGCCAAAATTACTTCCTCAATATCCAAAACAAACATTCAAAAGATTCCCAAAAGTTTTGGCATGCTATTAACTCTCTCCTAAAACCAGGCAAAACTACCACTCCTAACTCCACGAATGACAACAAGGACATTGCCTCCCAATTCAATCAACACTTCACAGAATCCATCTTAACACTGTCCTCCCAACTATTCAAAAACAGCCCTACATATAACCCAACCAAATGCCCTGACAACATCCCATCCTTTACGCTCTCACCCATTCCCACTTCAGCAATTAAAAAACACCTCCTAAAACTGAAGCCTATCACCCTTGCTGCTGACAATCTGCCAGACACCCTCCTACAAATAGATGCTGAATACTTATCCTACACTATTTCTATTCTTATCAATCGCTCCATACAAGATGCATGTGCCCACAGCTATGGAAGGTATCATACATTTATTCCACTACATAAAGATGGAAACTCTTACGAATACTCAAATTATTACCCCATTGCCATTATATACCCCTTATCTAAAATGCTAGAGAAATGTATACATTCTCAGGTAACACAATTCTTAAACTCACACCATCTCCTCTCCCCCACACAGCATGGCTTCCAAAAACACCATAGCACAACCACTGCTCTGCTCTCTTTCACCAGTCTGATCAATCAACATAGAAATAATAATAACTTTGTATCTACAATATTTCTAGACCTTTCCAAAGCATTTGACATGGTTTCACATTCCTTACTACTAGACACCCTGACATCCCTACCCTTGGCCCCCTCCGCTATAGCCTGGTTTATAATCTATCTGTCAAATAGGCAACAATCTGTCCAATGGAAAAGTGTACTATCCCTCTTACTCCCAACTACCATAGGTGTACCACAGGGCTCCATATTAGGTCCACTTCTTTTCTCCATATTTACCAATAATCTCCATACCAACACACAGCATCCTTCACTTGTACAATACACTGACGATTCAACTCTGTTCAGCTCCATCACTTCCCACCCTACAACAACTCACCCAGGAATCCTTTAACTCTTTGGAAATTTGGATCACTCAGATTCAACTTATCCTAAACCCTAATAATATCAAATTACTACTTTTCACCCCTAAGAAAACCATTTCCATCCCTCTATCCTTCATTATCTCCTCCAAATATGGCACTGTTATCTCTCCCTCTGACCATACCAAACTCCTAGGCATTGAAACTGATCAAAATCTACACTTTGACGTCCACATCTCACAAACTATCAAAAAAGTCCATAAAAAATGGGAACAATATATACGCAAAGGAAATCTCTCTCAAAACAAGCACAGATTACCCTAGCCCAAACTCACCTCTTATCTACCCTAATGTATGCTGCTCCAATTCTTACCCAGCTTAGAAAACTTGACCTTGCCAGACTCGAATCATGTTATAATAAAATCACCACATTTGCAAACAACTCCACCTTTAGATCCCACCATTGCCAGGCTCTAAGGGAACTACAATGGCTGGAACTTCCCCAGCTACTAACCTATGACCAATTAGTCATTGCCTACGATGTGGTAACACATCCAGAAAAAAACCCTGCACTAGGCCAACTTCTCACCCACTATAATACAAATTGTCCTCTTCGATCTTCCGACAAATCCCTCCTCTGTCTCTCTAGGGCTAACAATACTGCAGGAAAAGCACTGTTCTCCCATTCCATAGCTAGAACCTGGAATAATCTCCCTCCTACTCTGACTTCTGCCCCTACCTCTTCTCACTTTAAAAACTCACTTAGAACACACACTTAAAGAATAAAATGGCTATGCCCATGTATTACATAAGTCCTCAAATTATTCCACTTATATACCTCACTTCCTAATATATCTACTGTAATATATATTACAGTCTAGGTTTTCCCCTAATGCTGGTTGAATTTGTATACTTATTCTGTTATTATCCATGTGTAACTATTTTTCCTGTATATATAGGTCTTGTTGTGACTTCTGCTGTATACTGTATTTTAACATATTGTTTGAAAATTCTCTGTATACTGTATTTTAACATATTGTGTAAAATTTTACTTATTGTGGAGCTTTTCTCCCCGGGCCTCTGCTGAAAATGGAACTGTGTCCAATCAGACCATCCTAGTTTACAAATGAAAAATAAATACAATAAAGGCATGCCACTGTAGCAGCAACAACTACATAGCCAGAGGTTCTAATCTGAGGAAGTCCATATCTATGAACATTTGTGTGTCAGTACAGTATCCTGTGTTTGAGTGAGTACTATGTTCACTTGGAGGGTGGCCCTCACATTTTACAGTGGAGCTCCAACTACATGTGCCATGGTCCACTTTATGTGGTCTACTGTCTCCATCAACCTCACTATTATCTGACAATCTTCAGTGCAATAAGGCCTATGCTGTGTGCATGAACTATGTAACAGGATGCCCTGACGGACAGGATAGTCAGGGCTGCTAAACTCAGGTGTGTGTGTATGTGTGTGTGTGTGTGTGTGTGTGTGTGTGTGTGTGTGTGTGTGTGTGTGTGTGTGTGTGTGTGTGTGTGTGTGTGTGTGTGTGTGTGTGTGTGTGTGTGTGTGTGTGAATGTGTAAAGGTATCTACTTCAGTTTGCAGTAAAACCATTTCCCAGGTGTTCATTTGACTGAGATCAAATTGGCAAAAGTTGAAATTGCAAATTAATCATCTTGTGGAATCTCATTTCACCAAAATTAGCAGTGGCAGTGTAAATGCCCTTTCCCCCACTGTACAGCTATACAGCGATACTGGAGTTAGTATCTATAGTTGGTGGTGGTCGTTGGGAGTACAGCCCCCCCACATTGGGGTAGTGTGCATATCCCCATGCGTAGTGTGCTGTTATACTGTCGAGTCTATGTTAAGAGGATAAGTACTTGTTAATCTAACTAGGTGTGGGTTTACACCACCCCACACCCTCCAATGTGGGAGGCTGTGCCACTCACACCACAGCAACTATTTATACCAACTCCAAGATTGCACTACAGTGGGGAACAGGACATATATACCCTGCCATTACTATTTTCAGTGAAATGATAGTTGGTGGACTGATTATTAAGTGATTTAAGGTTTTGGCCATTTGGTCTTGGTGGAATTACATTTGCAAAAATGAGTTCTCTGCAAAGTTAAGTGCATCCATGTGAACAGTACTCTGTGTTACACCAACACAAAAGCCTCTGTGTGTGTGTGTGTGTGTGTGTGTGTGTGTGTGTGTGTGTGTGTGTGTGTGTGTGTGTGTGTGTGTGTGTGTGTGTGTGTGTGTGTTATTCACAAACTTTTGTTGCGTGCCAACCAGTATACTTACCATTGTGCACTGTACAACAGCCACTTACATCAGCCACCATGCACTTACCTGTATACACCCCTCAGACCAATCAGCCATGCGACACATACAATAACTGTTATACAGACCTGTTACTTGTTTTCAGCTGTACACTGGATATGACACAGTCAATGTCTTACCACACTGCCACACCCCTTGTAGGAAAGGATAGTAGGCCAACATACTCCTGACACAGAGATACCTAGAACAAAAACAGAATACATTATGGAGACCACATTCCGTCAGTGTTAATAACAGCAATAATGCATCATAGGTGGACAGCTAGAAACCCTGACATGTAAGTATTAAACATGCCAGCTGACACTTTATACATCATTACATTGCTAAACTGTAGTGCATTCACTCTGTGCATCAGAACCATATTAGCACGTCGTGCATTGATGGCATGGATGACAGGGATGTGGCACAGGTATCATATGCAGAGGGTGTGGTGTGGGTTTCCAGAGGCCTAGGCTGGGCCATTTGGTTGACATCATGTGTGTGGGTTAGGGGGGTTGTTTATTAAATGGGCCATGCAGAGGTGGCGTGTGTATGTATGGAAGTGCCCTAGCTGTGATGGTGATGTGTGTGTGCATGAATGGATGCACACAGTTCTGCTATTTGGCTGCCCTATACAGGGGTATGTTAGACAGTTGCAGACCGTACATGGCAGGGTGGAAATTTCACTGTGTCGAGCCACGGACACTAGAACTGGGCCTGCCATGGGTTGCATGGGCACCACCAGGCAGAAGGCCAGATATGGTACTCTCCCCTGACTATGACAATTGTCTGCTGGATTCACATCCCTGTTGGGACCGGCCAGGACCACATGCCCATGGCCTGCTGCGTCATGGTGTGGGCAGCCCCCCTGCAATAGAGCTGCTGGTACTGCCACTATGGGAGTGGGAGTGAGATGTTGCACAGCCATGTAGACCCTCAGCTGTTTGTGGTGCTGTCCCACATTCACATGCCCGACTCCCTACTCCCATCACATGCTCTATCACAGATATCCCATGGTCGGGAATTGCCACCATCTCACCCAAGCATCTATCCATGACCTCTGCATAATAATGGTGGGCATCTGCAAGATCACAGATGTTGTCACGTACAGCAGGTAGATTAGCCCTCTGAAGCCTGAGGCCATCTCTGGTGTAATGTTCCATATATGCCTGTGCCTCCATGATGGTCTGAAACATGCATTTGGTGATACCTGCTGTGGCACTTGTGGCAGGGATGTGATGGGCAGAAATCCTCCTACAAGCACCCCTGTCCTTCCACCTGTGTGGGACATCACCTGTTATCTGGCTGTGGCTGGTGTCTACAGACACACTTGCAATAGTCACCACACTTTCTCATCCCATGCCACCACTCCACCCATCAAGAGTCCCTCATCTATGGCCACTGGTGATGGGGTATGTTTGGGCATTGTGCTGTGTGCAGGGATAGGGTGGAAAAAAGTGGGATGCCAACCAATGGCACAGATTCAGCCCCTGACAACAGTGCCTCTGCCTCACTATGCCTATCATCATTGTCAGAGTCTGCAGAGACCCTGACATCAGTTTCCCTGGGGGAGGGACCTCAACCCACATCACTACCTGTGAGGGGAAGACAATATATGTAAATGAATACCTGTGCATTATGGTTTACTTACACGCACACACACACACACACACACACACACACACACACACACACACACACACACACACACACATGTGAGGTGGCACAAAGAGATTACACAGACCTCACATTACCCAACAGTTAACATGCATGACACATGGCACTCAACATAATGCATTGCAGCTAGTCTTAATCCCTGTTACTAATGATATCCATCTCTGGGATGCATGAGTCATGTTAGTAGGTGATGCCCCTTCCCCTGGAACACACCACACCCATGTATACATTAATGCTGTGCACCTGTATAGCACACAGGCATTTACTGTAGACCATACCTCACAACTGTACAATGTCTGGCAGTTATGCTTGCTCTGTTCCTCCCAACCCCTATGTGTTTATCTGACAAATAACTGGGATGATATGAGGGCTGATGTCACTAATTAATGACTGAAATTCAATTTGCAGATCTCATCATCAGCAGTGCATGTATGAGCAATACAATACAGTTACACCAGTGACCTTCAAAGTTTAATGTGGATATGAGGAGAGTACACACACCTGTTGACATGCCAGCCTATTCTACGATATGAAATGGGGCCACAGTACTGCATTTGAAAACATTACACACACCTGATATGTGACATATGACCTGTGGAATCCAATCAAGAATCAAACATATTTCTTAGTTGTGAGGATACTTAATGAGATGCATACAATATGGGGGTTGCATATGAACACCTTCAAACCAATGGTTTGTTGAAGAACCTGTTAAGTGAACTACAGCAGTCACTATTCCTTGTAAGAGGTATACTAGCATGGCACATCTTGACTTGGCATTATTTGGTTGGTTTGTCTTCCCTGCAAAGGTCCCCCAACTCTGCCAGATTGTAAGGAGAGCTCATGTGCACAGCCCTTGAATGTCACACAGGGGCTTTACTATTGCTGTTGAGTCTGGGTTATGCCTCAGCCAATTCACAACCTTGAATGTGTTCAGATACAGCCATTCTTAGCTAGCTTTGGATGTATGCTTCATTTCAATAATGTGTTTGAAGCTGAAACTCCTACCCACCCTTAGCCTTATTACAGATGCTTGACAACTGTGGGCCACACATGAGTGTTATTTTGCAGTGTTGAAAATCCCCTCCACCATGCTTACAGGCTTAGTTCCAGATAATGAACAGCAACCCTAAAGGTGTACACTAGCACCAGCAAGCTTCAAGTTTGGTATGGTGGCCCTGAGGTGAAGGGAGGTGTTGCTTGTGCACCACACATATCTCTATGAATACTGTCTGTAGCTTTGAATTACACATTGCAACACATGCCTTTGGGAGAATTGCTGTTATGCTTTTGCTACCTGTACACAGCTCTGGATGGTGTTTCTTGTAGGGAAAATCTTCTGTCTACTTACTCTACCACATAGGCCACACTTATGGGTATCCAGGTGATTGCTGCCACTAGTACTACGTAGGCAGTACTTCCTTAGACATTCCTGCAACTTCCTCAGTGTTGCTGCATGTCTACTTGGCAGTCACCCTGACTAGTTTTCTATGCGTATTGTCATCTGCTTTGGATGGGCATCTGCTTCTTTTCAAAATCACTGTTGTCCCATATTTAATACATCTCTAGATCACTATCTGTACTGTTTTCCATGGTATATGCAATGGTGAGGTAATGTTTTTTTCCCTACTCCTGACTGTTACATTTCATATGTGGGATGCCTTTGATGCTTTGTAAGATGTGTGCAAGTAATGGCTGCTTCTGTTGCAGACAACTGAGGAAATGTCATAACATACTTCTCAGACAGCACACCATTACTTGGTGTGACATTGAGGCCCTGTACTTGATGACAGGTTGTATTCAAGTAGAGTGAATGCTGTCAGTACATCACAAGCTGCCTCCACAATATGTTATTTTGAGTGTGTGCACACATATGCATCCAATGTTTTGTAAGGTGTGTATACCCCATATTTGTTGCACTAACATATAATGCTATTTTACACATTAATTGTTAATGTTAGAATCACATTACAGGTTGTAAAAGGTGTGGAATGTATTATTGTGGTCTGTCATTGTATATATCAGGAACAGTTGCCATCTTAATAGCTGTGTGTACACTGTTGTATCCACTATATAAGGGTAATGTTTCATACATGTCCCTACTGTAGCCCATTTGTCCCAACATTTGGTTTGTCTCTGTCCACACATCTTGCACTGATAGATTGTGAGGTATACTGGATGAATCTTACATACCCTCAGATATGACACCATGGTGACCACTGTGATACAGTGCAGTTAACACCAACAAAACTGAACATGTACATCATGCATTGTGGGTAGGTATGATAAATGTGTGCATGGCAAATAGAATGGGCTTACCATGACCAGTGTATTGGCAAACCTCAACAAAACAATTCCATACTCACCAGCTACAGGCTGCTGTCCCAGTTGTATACCAGAGGGACCTAAATAGTTATGGGAGAGAGGTAATGTCAGTAGCCACTGATGTGGCCTTGGTTCAGGGTGGAAGCAGCATTTCAGGACATTAACAGTACAACCTCCAATACTACAAAATATGCTGGCCATCACCATAGATCCACACGTCTGTGCATTACTAAACACCAGCATGACCTACTATCTCATCTGACATATGCATGTAGATAGTATACAGATAGAAATGGATAAGCAACAGTGTTCTAGTAATGTGCACTGGGGCCTTACCTGCACATTCCTTGTCCAGTGTGTGGGTGCAACCCACCTCCACAATGCTTTCCTCAGCTTCATGGCTTGTGCACAGACCTCCCAACTGTCCCGAATTACTCGATTTTTACCGAGTTTTGGGGTCCAAATGAAGGGGTGCCACGATTCCCGAGTGGCACCCCTGCATTCTTTGCTTTTTGTTTTATTTTTAAATTTTGCTGTTGGAGCTGACATCATCACGTCTTGGCGATGGCGTCAGCTCCGACAGTGCTACCAGCCAGTCGGAATTGAGTTCAACGAGCTCACATCATCATTTCCGGCTGGCTGCGAGCAGGCAGGAACAGGAAGTGCTTTGAAAATTTGAAAAGAAGCATGCTGGCTTTGTATATTGTTACTGTCAAGAGAAGAATGCTGGCTTTGCTTATGCTGCTGAGAGTGGGAATTTGTATATGTTGGGTTTGCTTTGAGAGGGCCTTTTCGGATGGAAACTGCTGACTTTGCTGCTTGCTTTGTATATGCTGCCAAGAGATGAACTTTGCTTCTGCTGCCGTTTTGGATGCTGACTGCTAAGAGAGGGACTTTGCTTCTGCTGCCATTTCAGAGGCTGACTGCTGGCTGGCTTTGGACTTTGCTGGGAATTAGGTAAGGGAAGTGTGTGTGTGTGTGTGTATGCAGCAAGCGCTCCTGTGTATGTGTGCGTGTGTGTATGCAGCAAGCGCTTCTGTGTGTGTAGGTGAACTGCTGCATATTTATTTAATTTCTCCTGCTGCAAGCCAGTGCAAGGTGAATTGTGTATTTATTTAATTTATCCTGCTGCAAGGTGTCCGTTCTGGGCCGCTCGCTCGTTCTGTTTGATTGAACTGTGTTTATTTAACTTATAAATCCAAAATCACGGAAGCAGACCACCAGCGATGACCAAATCACTTTATTACAGGTACGAGAAACAAATCACAGCAAACGTAAACGCTATTAAAGTACACAGAAGTTTCCTTTAACACTCACATGTGTAAGACTTCATCAGACAAACAAAAAATGTTTGAGAACACCTAATATACTCTCATGTGGTCTGTACCAACCAATAAAGTTCATTAAATAGTAATTATTTGAAATTGCTAAAAACACTTTCAATGCTCAGCTTTTATAAAAAACACCATTTCTCATTAATTTAAAATTCATAATCATTCAATAAGTTATTTAAAAACAAATTAAATAAATAAATACACATGTTAATAAAAACTACTAAATATTCATTCATTTAAAACCCTTTCAACTTTTTGTTTCTAAAATTCTTACCTAACCTAATAGCACCATCTGCTGTTGCTGAAGAGCAATTGCTAATAAAGATTAAATTTTAGCTGCTCTTAATTTTAACACTGAAGTTAAAGAAATATGATCATTAAGCCCTGGGTAATTAGTTGCATCTAATAAAATCTGCCATTTTAACCTGTTCCAATACAAAGAAGGTGAATCTGGCATTATTACAATCTAATGTGTGTTTTCTTAGATATTTCATAAGTATGCTCATGACTTACATTCCAAACACGTAGCTAAATACACCACACCTTGTGTGTCACGGTTAAAATATCATATTTTCTATTTTATCACATAGTAACATTTTCATAGAAATTTCATTATTATTACTTACTTTATTATTTTCCAACAAATTTTTAATACTTCTACCATTTTGCATCTCTTTCTTATTATTCAGTATGTCAGTGAATGAGACAAAATTGCTCCATTCTTTCTGAAAAATCTTTCTTACTTTGATGTTAAAATTATTAAACTCCATCACCAACGCTGAATATACTGTGTCCATCATTAACTTCATATTTTATTATAATTAATAAGAGATGACAAATTATCATCATTTGTAGTTAATTCTGTACCTTTTATTGGTTTGTATTTCCCTAGTCTATTTTCCTCTACCTCTTTTCTAGTTCTAGAAATAAATTCAGATGGATAGCCCTGGCTAAAACATTCCCTCAGTGTATTGCATTCCTTGAAAAAATCATCATCTTTACTAGTCATACGACACCCCCTCACAAATTGTCCCTTGACAATATTCTTTTTACAATGTGGGGGTGTGCGCTAGTGAAATGTAGATAGGAATTACAGAAGGTGCTTTTTCTAAAAACCTTGGTTTCAAAATCCCTATTATTCACGTTATTATATATTTCCACGTCCAAAAATTGCAATCTATCTGTGGACATGGTATCTGTATATAATTAATAAATTCCAAAAATTTCTCACTACCCCCAGTCCAAAAAATAACTATATCATCTAAAAACTGCCTGTAAAGAGTCCAATATTGAGTATATCCTGAATTGAGGACAAAATTGGACTCCCAGGCTGCTAACACAATGTTAGCATATGTGGTGCAGCAGGCCGCACATATTTGCTACTAGCTAATTTGCTGATAATACTCATCATTGAAAACTATAAAGTTGTTCCTTAGTACAACTTCAACCAATGCTACCACTGCATTCTTCTCCAAATGAGACAATTTTTTGTCAAGAAAAATCATGTCCTCAAATAACCTCATGCCTTCATGGTGGGGTATGCATGAAAATAAATCAATGACATCAATTGTCACAAAAATGAGATCATTTGAAAATAACTCAGACTTAATGTCCCTCAATAGGTCCCAAGAATCCTTCAGTATATATTTATTCATGGCACAAATATGCTTTGCAGTTATATCCACATATTTGGCCAAACTAGTAGTCTTGGAACCATCCGCTGAAACTATCGGTCTTAGCGCGGTGGGTCACTAACATTCTTATGTACCAAAAATAATGGGTATCCTAGGTTTAGGTACATACAAGAATTGATGTAATTTAACATCTATTATGCCTTCCAGTAGCAAATTATCTAAGATGTTATCTATTTTTTGATAAGCAAGTTGTACTTCGTTTAAGGAAACTATTCTATATTTATTACCATCACCTAAGATCGTATTCATTTTACCATCATAGATAATGTTTTCCATTATAACCACCCCTCCCCCTTTGTCAGGTTTCATAATCCTGACTTGATTGTTAAACCTTAACTCATTCAATATTTTATATTCTTCCTTTGTAATATTGTGTTCTTTCTCCACAAACTTATATTCCTCTCTAATTTTCTTCTCCAATATCAGGTCAAGGTTTCTAATCTGGGGGTGGTATGGAGGATTAAATATACTTTTCCTGATGAGCATATTTTCCTGGTGGCCTGCATCCAACACCCTAGGGGGTAGTGTAACACGAAGATTCACTTTCCTTAAGAACAACTTCATATCTATTAAGGACTGAACCAGGTCACCTTTCATGTTAGGAATGAATTTGAATCCTTTACTTAAAACATCAAAATGTGTTTTATTAATGCAAATATTACTGAAATTATAAATAGAAAAATTGTCAAGTGAATATGTAGTTCCTGTGTGTAGGATACCTGTATCTAACTCATCCTGCACTATTAAACTAGTATCAGGATTCACGTGTTGTGTCAAAATTTCCGTCTCCTTAGGGGAATAAATATGGGTGGGTACAAGGGTATTAGTAACTGTATCTAATATCTCCCTCTCCCCCTTCTCCCTCCCCTCCATTGAAAATTTTGATACCTATTGTTATTTGCATGGTGCTTTGTTCCATTTAATGGTGGAAATTCAGTATCGTAATTAATCCACCCATGTTCTTCCTCAGGAATATTACTAGGGTCATTCCTAATGTTACTCTTCTTATAGCCTACTCTGCTATTGTGTTCCCATTTTTGGCAGGGTTGGGGTAACTAACATCGTTTTGATATTCCTCAATATCTCTCCTTAGTTTCTTAACCTTTTTTTCTTCTAATACGGAACATTTAGCATCCACTTCTGACCCTATACTAAAATATTTTTCTTTTTCTTTTTTGACTTCAAACAGCATATCCTTTTTAATAAAATCATCCAGGACTGTAATTTCCTGTTCCAAACTTTCTAATTTTCTATTATTTTCTTTTATAATGAGCCTCAATATACTGATACCACATTCATTAAATACATTCACAAGTTCAGTATGGAATGGTGTACCGGGTTCCACATTATTAGGGGTATTCCAGACCCTTAAACCCTTTTTTTGTTTAATACATTCCTTGAGATAACAATTTTCTATATTCATTGATTTGTATCTATACATCATACCAGATAATTTGTTAACTTTCATAGCATAAGAGTCACCATCCACTGGTGCACCTTCTTCTGCTCTGTACAATTTAGTGTCCATAGGATTTTTTAACCATTCTAATAAATCAAAATTATCAGTAATGGTGGGAACAGTACCTGTGGCTTTGAAGCGTGAACAATTACTCTTCAGATCTTTGTAATACCATGGGTGTGTTTGCAGGATCGAAGTTGCTACCGTTCGGTTCCTCTTCCTCCATCCGCCCAGCTCCTTTCAATCTTATGACTTTTCCTCTTATTTCTAGAATGCCCTGCTTCCTCCATGGATGTACCATCTCCCTCGTAGTTTCTTTTTGTAGCAACCAGCACCGAACAGAGTGGGGTGAGTAATTGACCCACTCGGTTAGCTGACCCTATTAATTTCCGGACTGTCCCAAGTCCTCCCGGTTCATAGCCGTAGCACTGCTATCCATGGTGAAGCGCCCGTAACAAAAAGAAAAACCAAAGAGCATTCAAAAATTCAAAGCCAATAAATCCAAAATCACGGAAGCAGACCACCAGCGATGACCAAATCACTTTATTACAGGTACGAGAAACAAATCACAGCAAATTAACTTAATTTCTCCTGCTGCAAGGCGAACTGTGTACTTTTTATCTTGATTCCTGCTGCAAGTTGTCTGTTCTGGGCCACTCACTCACTCCTTTTGAACAAACTGACAAGTCCAGTGATATTTGAACAAACTATGGCTCTATTTATGTATATTTAATTTTGTGTGCATTACATATTTGCTGTGCTGCAATGCTCCTTATGATAGAACAAACTCAAACTATGCATGTATTTATTTGTGTGCATTTTTAACCTGTCTGGTGTGTATATTTTATATTTGATACTTGCTGTTTTGCTATGCTTCATATGAACAAACTGTGGCTATTTAATTCTTTTGTCTGTTCTTGTTTTCTGGCAAATCAGTGATAACTGAATTCACTAACTAATGATGGCAATCTGTTACATTTAAAATGCGCTCTTAAGTGTATTGTATTATACAAGGAATATAATTTAATAGTCAGGAAGGTGGATCAAAGAAAAGAACACGTTTCTTGTTTTGTGTGCAAGGGGCCAATGATTTGAAAACAGCCCAAAGGTAATCTTTATCCACCACTAGCCAGTTGCATTTTCTTTGGATGTGGTGTGGGTTTCAATGCTGTTTCAATGAATGTGAGTTTCAAGGGCAGAGAAGTTTTAATGCCAAGTCTATTTTCATTGTGAGATGGTATTGCAGATGTCTATTAGTGCAATGTGCTGTAAAATGTAAAAATAAAATCTAACTAATCATTGTAGAAGAAGTAAAGCAGTATGCATGCACACATTAGTGTTTATGGTAAATGGGGAGAAATAACCAAGTAATGGGACATTGGAATGGCTGCAATAGGACTCTGGTACCATATTTTGGTTGTATGTTCTTCAGTTTCCGTTTGAAAGTTGGTATCCCACAATTCTATTGAAGTGGGTGGGGTTACATAATTGTGTATGCAAATTAGATGTTAATCAGTGTACAGATTTGTACCTATTTTTCATGGGTCTTGTCCAGATTTTTGATGTTTCCAGGTTGAGAGGTATGCTTGTGCATTGGGCAGCTGCCCGAAGGTTGGCGAGGAGCTACTCGGTGGGTGTCAGTTGGGGATGGATGGCGGGGCCTCCACCTGTGATTAGCCGGTCCCTCGGTACAGCAGCAGCCTGTTGATGGGCATGGAGGAGGTCAGTTGCTCGATGCTACACCTGCTCATAAGTTTTGCTGTGCAGGCCGACATCATTTACCCTGTGGATCAGATCGTTCCACTGGGCTGTCCTCTCCCGCACATCTTGTGCTGTCCATCCAAATAACAGGGCATAGTGTTCAATCACATATTGCGTGATGATGTCAGTTTCCTCAACAGAGAATACTGGTAAGTGAGCCTTCTGCATGTTATGTGGAAGACATAAACAGGAAAAAAGGTCACAGGACCTCATATGGTTGTCAAATTGCACATCAACAGTGGATATTACTTGCCAATAATCCAAACTACAACATAACCCTCCAATCTATCATGGCTATAGAAGCTTGCATTACACTCCTGGCCCTGAGCTATCTTATTTCCCCCAATGTTGGACACTTAATTGCATAATCCTCTATTCTCCATTCATTTCTGTGTAGAGGGATGACAGTGGCCATTTTCCATGTGGATGGTGTGTAGATGGTGGCAGGTCTGTGTTTGACTGTTGTGTGTGATGGAGCTGTGAGCTCATGCCTGAGTTCATGTAGGAGGTAGACAGTGATATTATTATGCCCCATTGAGATTTACTGTTGCCATCAGTAGGCAATATGTACATGCTCACCATTGCTGAGGTGAGGCGTGTGGTTGATGTGCATATTGTACTATACAATTGTGGTGGAAAGGGTGGCAATGTTCCCAACTAACTTGTCTGATGCAGGTTGCCTATATCCATGGCATGTGTGTATGAGGTGTGCTTTGCCACCAGTACAGGGTAAATTGTGTTATTGGCTCTGAGACTGACAACATATGTGGAGACACTGTTGCAATTGTCCTTGGTGGTGTGGTTATGTCCAATTTTAGTCATAGTCAGCCTTGCAGGAAGTCACCTGTGAACTTACATGCTTGATGAGATAAGGTGGACATGCTTACAAGTTGTTGCCTGCACCTATGTGTCCCTGTACAGCCAATATAGGAAACTATTATGTGGTTTGTGTATTGCTGCTGTCCACCAAAGGGGATTACTCTTCCTTAGTGGAGGCTGGTTATACAGGTCAGGTACTGCTGAGCCCATTTAGCTACAGTGGATATAAAGTGTACACACCCCTGTTACAATGCCTGGTATTTGTGCAATTGAAACATGACACCACAATAACTCATTTCAAAACAATTCCCAGCTTTAATGTGACCTATGGCCTGTACAATTCAATTGTAAACATAGCAATCTGGTCTGTGAAAACATATAGAAATAATAATCAGTACAACAAGCCAGTTGAATGAGTGTGCACACCCATAAACTGATATGTTGTGTATTTACCTCTTGAGATGGTTACAGCATTCATTCATCTTGGTTTGGACTCTAACATCATGGCACATCTTCACTTGGCAATAGTTACTCACCTTCCTAGAAACACCTTTGTTTGTTTTTCAGTGGAATTATACAGGTTAGGGCTCACATTCAAGATGAGAAATATTTTAAAATGATTTTCTGTAGTCTCATTGTCATACAGCACACAAACCTGGCATTCCAACAGGGGTCTGTACACTTGTGATATCCACTGTATATAGGTGATGATACAGCTGTTAGTGGTAGGCATGGACAGAGGGTCATAACACAGTTGAACACTTCTCCAATTACTGCCTGATAATCATGCCTACTCTAGAACCCATATCAGTGTCAGGGCAATGCAACAACCAGTAGCTGTAGACATGTATGTCTGGTATATGCACTGACACTGATAGTATACATGCACAACCTATGTACCTGTCTGCTTGAAACCCATGTTATTAGTTTTGTGCCTTCAAGCTGAACATACGCATATATATATGTGTTCAGGGGATGCCTGGTATACATTTCTGTTCTATGTTAGTATGGCACACTGTATTTACAATCTTGCTGCTCAGTCATACTTCTCAACCAGTTATAGCAGGACATCTGGACAATGGCGCACACAAATGGGCGACAAAAGGGACATCTATACTGATGCTGTATTAATATAGCTGCACCATACATTAGTAAGTTGATTGTACAGTAGGCTTTGACATCACTATGATAACCTGGAAGATGTCCAACAGTCATAAGTAGGCCATTATGTTACAATGTCATTGCTCACAGATCTGTCAGTGGTTTGGCTGACATAACATAGGTATATGTGTATGTGACTACAGATATCAGTCATAAATGTGCTTATTGTCCAGCAGAACACTGTACAGTTGAATGTTATCACTTCAATATATCACATGCAGTTCAACACATGTCTGCAACAGTACTTTACTATGCACATGTCCTCTATAGGTCTCTTAAATTTACAAGACAAATGTATCATATTCATATTCACAGGTAACATATGGATATGGACAACATCCCATTAACTGGCCTAGCAGTGGCACAGTCGCAACTGTTCAACAGACACCCCAGCGGTTGCCATATGGGAGCTGTCCTTTTCCAGGGTGAGTCAGGCTCCTGAGCTGTGATCCTACCTTGTAAACTCTTAGAGCATCACATCTGGACAAAGCCTAAAATGATGGGGGAGGATAATTAGGGACAGACTTTAAATATTCCTGTTACAAACTTAGGAAGTTTGTAAAATAATACATTTTGCATTACCAAGAATATTCTTAAGGATGTGGAGTCATAAACTCATGTGTTTGTCATTACTTTATGACTTCAATCCTCAGCTATTTGCCAGGAATGTACAGATTTTAAGAGGAACAGACAAAAAACTATGATGTGAAAATCTGGACATTCTGTGAAGATCTGTACATATGAGAGGTATAGCTGTGATCTCTCCCACTGCAGAGAGGGCCAGATGGTATGGCCATAGCATGTGTTCAGCAGGACATTAGTACAGCACGTTTTGTTGAGACATATATTCTTCCAAATCATATTTCCCATTCTTACAGACCAAGTACTACATTCAATTACATGCTTACATGTTCCACTTTCCTTTTTTCCTTTTCTTATCCAGTTTTTATTTTTATTTGTTTTCTTTTGTTTTCTTTCTTTCTCCCTATTTCTCTCTCTCTCTCTTTATCTGTAGTACAGAAATAGAGCTGGTTTGAATAGGTGACAGCATGGCTTTGTAGGTGATGCTCATGACCAGGTGATG
>NC_056732.1:1748854842-1748867342 GCF_019279795.1 Protopterus annectens | reverse complement strand
ACTGTGCTTTTGGCTTTTGAAAGGGCTGTTTTCACCTGTGCGTCTGGTTTCTGGGACACTACACTTTTCCTGTATTGTTGTGGGCCCTTTTGGGGGTGAGAGGGGGTGAAGTTTGCATTAAATCTATCTGCCAGGATGTTGGCAATATCAGTGGGTTCAGTATATTTTGTGCTATTTTGCACTTGCTCAGAGCATATCTGCAAGTTGCCACTTAGATTCTTGACATAGCTAAAGAAGGCTTTGTGGTTATCTTTCAAATCCTTGGCTATTTTTCTTTGGAAGTTAGCCTTGGAGGATTTTATGAGGGACCGTATTTTCTTACTGATACTGATCAGGGATGTCTTTCCTTCTTGGGATTTGCTTTTTTTCTGAACTAGTTTCCTCCTTCTCTTGTATAGCCTGTTTATGGCAGTGGTCCACCAGACTGGTTTCCTTCTCTTAGGGGTGTGAGTCTTGGTTTTGCTAGGGATGGCACAGTCCATGCATCCTTGTAGGTGCTCATAGAGTGCATTTGTAAAGGTTCCTGCATCTTGCACACTGTTATCCTTTAGCGTGGGGGCTGTGAAACTTACCACCTATGTCTTAAGTAAGGTGAAGTTTGCTATAGAAAAGTTTTTCACTGTGGTTTCCTTGGTTGGAGGTGGTGGTGTAGTGTGGTGTGGACATCCAGAGTGATTAGTTTATGGTCTGATCTAACCAGTGACGGGTTGATCTCCGGTGTGGAACACCTGTCGCCCATGTTGGTGATGACCAGGTCCAATATGTTTTCACCTCTGGTAGGGGAGTTTACCAGCTGATCCAGGGCATTTGAGTTGATAAATTCCAGGAAGAGCTGGACCTGGGTGTTTGTACTTGAGTAGTTTTCCCAGTCAATGGTAGGGTAATTGAAATCGCCCAATATCAGGGTGTTCAGTAGGACCTTCATGTTTTCCAATGTCTCCAGAAAGATGGACTGGTGGTCCTGGGTCATGGAGGGTGATCTGTAGCAGGCCACAATTTGCATTGCAGATTTGCCTGATTTTAGTTGCACATGGATGATCTTGGAAGTATCATGCTGCACCACTAACCTGGAGGTGTAGGTATCCTTGATGAATATGGATACACCCTCTCCTTTTGTGTTTTGGTCCATGTTCTGTGGCCAAAATGTTTGGTATGAGTTGTAGACCAGTAGTGCTGGGGTGCTTTGTAGAGCCTTGAACCAGGTTTCAGTTACTGCACAGATGTCTACGTTCTCCATACTGAGGAGTGCTTTGAGTGCTTGCATTTTGAGATTTAAACTCCTGGCGTTGAGTAGCATAACCCTCATTTTTTTATTTGTGCTGTTTACAGAGGTGGATTTGACTTTTGAGCCTTGCCTAAAAAAGGCACTATGAAGGCAGCAAGAGCCTTGGCCAGTATTCGAAAGCCTACGGGTGACAGGTGCAAGCCATCTCTTGCAAAGCAAGGAGGCTTGAAGAGCATGTCTTCCCAGGCTGACAGACACTGGATCCCCTTTGAATGACACCAGAAGCTTAGCCAATTCTTGAAACTGATCATTTTTTCTTTATACTGCGGTACCATTCTTGGTGAGGGCAGGATGCTACTCAGGGTGAGGGTCATATCCATCTGGACTACATGATCAGAGAACTCTTCCATGTCTCTTTTCATGTAGTCCAGGGAGGTACGTCTCAGGTCATTCACACCAACATGAACAATGACGGAGTCATATTTGTACTTGTTCTGGAGTGACTTGAGTGCTTGTGTTATGTGGTGGATTCTGGCTCCCGACAGGCAGCTAACAGTAACCTTCTCCTTGTCCAGCCTAGTGAGTGGGATGTCAGTGTGCCTGACTATAGAGTCGCCTATTATTAGTGTGTTAGGTATGTTATTTCACCTTAAGGGCTGTGATTGTGCGGCACACTGATTTTGTGTTTTATGTGTTGTCTGGTTTGTAATGGGAGGTCCAGGTTTTTTGGGTGTCTGCTTTGGAGGTCTGTGATGCTTTTGCAAGTTTTTATTTAGAGCCTCCGAGTATGATTTTGTGTATTTATGTGTATTTTTTGCCAGTGCTGGTTTAGTATGTCTATGTGAGACTGGAGGTGTGGTGCAAGTGTTAACCTTCTCCTCATGACTGCCTGTTCCAGTCTTGGGTGGAGAGAGCTTAGCCTCCAGTTTAGCTATATAACTGCATCTCTCGCATATGTTAATGTTTTGTGGTCAGAGGAGAGGGTTGTCTGTGTACATGAGGCAGTTGTAACATTGCCTCAGGATACCCAAGTTCACCAGCTGGACTGGAGAGTATACCTGAAATTGCCATTTGGTCATGCCTGAATAGTAGGGTGAGCTGCTTAGTTGCTTGGTTGGTGAGGGGTGAATAATGAGCCTTGCCCTGCTGGGCAATCAAGTGTTGGCGTATATCAGTGCTTGCTATTAGGTCTGAGCAAGTGCTGGACTGTAGGATGCTTTTTAAGTGCTTAGGTTGAGAGTTAGACTACTTTCAAGGGAAAAACTGAAGAGGAGACTTGGTGGAGCAGGGATAAATTTAGCCCTAGCTAACCGGCGCTGCCCAGGCATGCAAAACCGTGTATTTTTTAAAGGTAATTATCATACAAGCATTTAATGTTTAATTTTGGACATGCATTTAATATTAAAAGGAACAAAAGATGGGTTATGATAAAAAGTACAATAAGAACTAACACCATCAGCTTGTATTAGTGTAAAAAAAGTGATCCTTTTGTTTTAAATGCAGTGTAAGAAACAATCAATTGATGATCAACTAAGCAATTAAGCAGGGCAGAAATAATATAAAAGAATCTGCCTAGTAATGCAGTAAATGTCTTGATAAAGCCTGGGAGGGCCCGGGTGGGAAGCTTTGTGAATATTTGGATTTATTCTGCACTTTGGTTTAGTTGGTGCTGTTCCTGCAAAGGAGTTTGGTGTTTGGTTATCTGTTTGCCTGTTATGTTTTGTCTGTTCCCCAGACAGTTCTTGTCCTTGGTAAATCAGTCGTGGACTGTGGGGAATGCACAGAAAAAAAACACAAGTCAGGAAGCACTGGATTAGCTGCTATCTCTTTATTTTACTTCATCTGGTGCCTCGGCTACACAAGCCTTCTAAGGAATAAATCAATACAGTTTAAGCAGCCTTTTTATATCACCTTAATTAATCATGTTAATACATTTAATTACTATATATCAATTACTCAACCTTCAATTGTCACAAATTCAATTGTTAAATTATCATGAAATTCCACCCAAACCTAAAGGTGTAGACCCCATATATACAGATGTCAAGAAGATAAAAATCTTTTACAACATGTGAAACACACAACCACTTTCCTACATACTAGATTAAATAGTAGAAATTTAACATTCTAAACTATTAATTGATAACCAATGCTTTATGATGAATATGCATTAAATAAATTTCAATATTCAGTGCATATAACAATATTACATTCATTCAAATTCTTATTAATGTATGATTAATGTATTATTGCACTTTTCTATTACTATTCTTCATACTGTTCATTTATAGTCTTTTTATGTTTTTTTTTGTATTACTGCAAACTATTAAATGTGAATCCAAAAATGTCCTATACATCCCAATTAATTTCCAAGTTTAACCCACTAGGGAACAAAGTTCCCAAATTCACTATAATTTTAGTTTCTAACCTTAAGAGTCTATGTCTAAATTCATCTCTCCCCCATATTTTGACATCCAAAAGGTAGGGCCAGACACTAAAGAAGAAGCTGTCAGTAATTCCCCCATGGACAGTGCAAAAATGCTGA
Source organism: Protopterus annectens (assembly GCF_019279795.1). Taxonomy (NCBI): domain Eukaryota; kingdom Metazoa; phylum Chordata; order Ceratodontiformes; family Protopteridae; genus Protopterus; species Protopterus annectens. The sequence goes on along the minus strand of NC_056732.1, from coordinate 1,748,863,572 downwards.
GCCACTGGGCTCTCCATTCTCATATTCCTCACATCTCTCAAATGTTCTAAAATTCTTAGCTTAACCTTTCTTTTTGTTTGTCCTATGTACCACATCCTGGGTGTGCACCCACACCCAATAATGTAGACCATCCCACAGGAATCACATTTAAACTAATTTTTTATCCAGAATTTCTTCCCATTTATTGTCTAGCCATACACATTTTTTATTCTACTACAAACTTTATACACTCCACAGGGGAATGTCCCCTGCCTCCTCCCCAATGTAACATGTGCCTTTTGATTCACTAGTTCCTGGGGAATGCAGTCAGTAAATACTCACATCTATTGGTGTTACTGACATCATATTCCTTATAAAGGATATGTTACAACAAACCAAATAACATCTGCAACTGTCTCAATGTATGACAGCAATATGTCCAATCCACCACTGTGTTTATGCCTCTGTCCACAAATGATGTCAGGCTTTGTCCAGATGTCAATGAGGCACAGACATATTTATTATCATTATTTCTTGCCTTCATTCCTGCTACCATCCCAGTCATGTAGTAGACCCACAGACATGTCAGGGAAGAGGCCATAGATATGAATCCTGAGCCTGTACATTCTGAGGTGAACTGTACATGTAAGAGGCCTGTGTATGTCTGGCCATTGTTAGCAGACTGTTATGACTGTGTACACGTCATGTGTACATGTTATTTGGGCTGTGTATGGAGGGGGTGGATGTAAGTGTTATGGCTCTTCTTTGTCTGACTGTGCATGCTGCTGCAGTTTCTGCTGATCTATTGGCTGTATGTGTTTGTAGGGGCAGAGTGAGACATATCCTGTACCAAGGTTAGGATTCAGACTACATTGAGAATTGGAACTGTATATGTAGAGCTAATGTGTGAGTGGCAAACAATGATGTATTAGTTCACACAGTCCATATACTCTAGTGTTCATGTGACTTAATGGTATGTGACTCTGACTGTAGTGATATTGGTTGTGGGTATACACTGTCACACTAGCATCTGTCAGTGCTGTTACATTCCTGTAGTGCCTGATATATTTGCAAATACACGTGTAATTACCCATAGCAGATTCCCTAATTCATTTACTTGTGATATTTCACTAAATATATGTTAGAGCACACAGGAGGGTGTTACTACAGCAACTGTGTTAGCTTATCTATGCCAGTACTTCAGATGCATCCCCATTTTCATGGCTTCCACCCACCACTTTGTCAGACTTGGTTCAGATTCATTGCAGTAAGGGGTTCTGAGCATACCTGTCAACTGGCTGGATTGTTTCAGGATGTCCAGGTGTCATATTTCTGGTCTGTTTTACAGATTATTATCATTTCTCTGGTAAATCACTGTAATGATATGATTGTTGTCAGAAAATGAGGACATACATTTCATTTACCTACCTCACATCCACCAGAATATGTATGCTGAAACAAACTGTGTCACTCTGTCAAGAAGAGTACAGGGGGACAATGACCTCTTCCTTCCTGGATGCTAATGCGTTAGTACTGAGATGTGCCACATAGAAGGACTTTCTGACCACAGCGGCAATGTGGTGGTCAAAAGAGACATTGCTGTCAACCTATGTATGTAATGGAACGGTATGGAAGAATGGAAATCTGTTTCATTAGCTTGTATGGAAGAATGGAAATCTGTTTTCATTAGCTTGTATCACTAACTGGCTAAAGATTCTCATTAAGAGAAATACTCATGCCCTTGAGAAGGTACGTAAAAATATTATACAACTGCAAGAAACATTAATCAATGACACCCCAGAGTTTAATTACTCCAGCAAATTGTTTGATATAAAATCTAGCATTGCCAAAGCTGAGTCGGAAGTGGTTGCTAGGAAAAAGAAGAAACTGTCTCGAGATATCAATGACTACAGTAGTGTAGTAATTTTTTTCTTGGCAACACAAAGGAATGAGGGGGCATTCCAGGCAGATGAGTTACAGAAGGGGAAGATCTCATTCAGGTCCATCCTCGCGTGAGACCTCAATATCATCTGGTGAGATGGCATCCAATGGGCGGAAGAGCGTTTCCTTTGAGGATGTCAGCAGAGTGTTTGAAGGAGCAGTGTCTACAGATGATGGCGAGACCTCGGAAGACCAGAATCGGGTGAAAGGAAGAGGAAGGAAGTTCCCGGGAAAGGGGAGAAGGAATGAAACTGTCTAGTGGGGCAAGTTAAGGTATGTTCTGCCCGGCTAGTTAATGATACTTTCCTGGAGAACAGAGAAGTAAATTTGGAGTTACAGAGGGTGAATGACATTGATTTTAACCCTCCCTTGGTTTGTTTTTCATCTGAATGTCGTGCTTTTCCTGGCACGTTTGTTCTAAGGGGCATGATAGGGAATGAAGCAAACAATGTAAATAAGAGAAATAAAACACAAAATGGCTTCAAGGATGAGGCTGAGTCCAGTAAGACAAGAAAAACTGTGTATAAAAAAGCACTCAACTTACACAACCAAAGGCTCCTTAATAAAAAATAAAAACAAAATAAGGTAAGCGCTTTCGCAACCACAGGCTGTCGCTTCATCAGACAAAGAACACTGAAAAGAGACCATGATATATACAGACTATTAATTGAATAATTGGTTGTTGTCATCAAATTAAACATTAGGAAATATATTTAAAAAGACAGAAAGGTAAAAACTGTTGAAAACCTATTATAGGTAAATATAGGTCTGTGTACTAGGTAATAAGCAGGCATATAAAAATACGTGTAAAATACATATAAAAGCATATAAAAAAGGTATAATATAAAAATAAAAATAATGAAACTAATGTTTGAGACATCTCATTTTTAAGAAAGGTTTAACAGAAAAGGTGCCGTTTAAACCTGGTGGTTTTTCGGCATTTAATAAAATGATCCATTTCTGTTCAGCTGCCTCTGTAATATTGTCAGTGTCTCCTCCTCATAAATTAGCCTCTATAACTTGAATAATAAAGAACATAAAAGTATGTTAAGGATCTGTTGATATAACATGACTGGCTAGTGCATTGTTCTCTTTCTGATTCCTGATATCTCTGATGTGTTCCAGTATCCTGTCCTTTAATAGACTGTTAGTTTTGCCTATGTAATATGCATGACATTGCTTACAATATGCAAAATACACTAGGTTAGTTGTTCAACAGTCTGCATAGTAATTAATCCTAATAGTAAATTTTTTGGTAGGATGTGTATAGACTGTATTTGAATAAATATACTGGCAGGCAGAACAGTGTCTGCAGGCAAAAGTGCCTGTTCTCATTGATTCACACTGTCTATTAATGGTGTTCTTGTTGCAAAGATGTTGCTTCAGAGACTTGTTTCTAAAGGAGAAGGCAGGTGTATCATTAATAGTATTATTCAGTTCTGGAATCTCTTGTAAAATATTCCAGTTGTTTTTTTATAATCCCACAATAATTATTGATATCACTGGAGTACTGAAAAGCAATTCTAAACCTATCTGTAGTAGTGGATGGTGTTCTAATCTCTAATTCTTCATTAGTAACATTTCACTTTGTTGATTTCTTGTTCAGAGTAACCTCTTTCTAAAAATTCTTGTTTACTTATCTGTAAGGTATTTTGTGCATCAGTGTCATTATTGTGTAGTCAAAGCATCCTGTATACTTGTCCCTTCAACATGTTACAAGGAATGTGTCTGGGGTGCATGCTATTTTTGTGTAGCAATGCATTTTTCCTTGTTGGTTTCTTATATATGCTGCTGCATATTTGATCCAGTTCTGATTTCCTTAGTATCACATCCAGAAACTGTATTTCATCATAAGAATATTTATAGCTAAACTCTAGGAACTCAGTAGTGCCGTGCATATACTCAATTAGTTGATGGAGTTCATTGGTGTTACCTCCCCATAACAAGAAAATATCATCTACAAAATGGACATACCAAAGGACATGTCCACATAGGGCATTTGTGTCGGATAAAAAAGTAGATTGTTCCCACTGTATTAGCATTAGATTGGCGTAGCTGTTGGCACAGACAGTGCCCATTGCTACGCCAGTCTTCTGGAGATAAAAGTCATTTTCAAAAATAAAAACATTGTTTTATATTATTATCTCTAGTAAAGCACAGACAAGTGTGACTTGGTCATCTCCAAAACATCTGTTCATGATAAGAAAAGATGTAATCATTTCAATACCCCACTCATTAGGGATAGAGGCAAAGAGGGATTCTATATCTAAAGTGACAAACATATAGTTACTGTCCAAAGTAGATAGTCTATTGTATAATCTTTCTAAAAAAGTTTTGGTGTCTTTCAAAATGGTATAACAGTTGTCTAGAAGTGTATGTAAGGTATTTTCTACATAGATTGATAATGATTCAGTGCATCATCCTCCACCTGATACAATAGGTCTCATAGGTGGAAGGGACTTATTTTTGTGTATCTTAGGTAGACCATAAACTTTGGGAACTATGGGGTTATTTGTATTAAAATATTTAAAAAGATTTTCATTAATTAAACCTGTCATGTGTAAGTCAAAGATTAAAAAATACACTCTTTCTATTATGCCATTAACAGTTGGTTTAGAAATGCATTGATAAGTATTAACATCTTGCAACAATACTTTCATTTGTGATAAATATAAATCTTTATCAAGAATGACAATCCCACCACCCTTGTCTGCAGGTTTTATATCAATCGAATGCATATTTTTAAGTTCATCTAAAGCATCAAAGTCTTGTCTTGTCATATTGCAAAAGGTGACTTGAGTTCCCTCTTCAAACAATGTTCTAAATTCAGTTTCACAAACATTAATAAAAGTTTGTACGATAGGGTGCATGATAGGAACAAAAGTACTAGGTCTTTTAAAATCAGAAACTTCATGAATGTTATTGTTAAACATACATTTTAGTGTTAGATTTCTGCCTAGTAACCTTAAGTCTTTGAGCATGTCAGCATGGTCTACTCGTTTGGCTGGTATAAACGATAGACATTTGTTGAGTAACTGAATATGTTCTTTAGTTAATTCAAAAGAAGAAATGTTAAAAAACAAACCTGATGTTAAAAACGGCGCCTTTTTACAGTCTGGGGATGTCGCTCGGTACTGTTGTTGCGTTGGAGCTTGCCTTTCCTTATTAGGCTCCAAGATCTGTTCCTTATGGGAAGAGGGTTCATTAGTGTAAAGCCTGTTTCTAAAAAACAGCTGTTGCCTTCAGCGTTAGCATTTACAAATGTTTTGCCAGAAGATGGTATTATTTTAGGGCGAACAGACTTATTCGTATTATCTACAGGGACAGCTGGAATATTGGAAGTAGATTCTGTTTCAACATCATTATCTGCGTTCACATTTAAATGTTGACTAGCAGCTGAACTCATGGCAACTGATTTTGTATGTGTCGTATCCATTGTGTTTCTGTTCCCAGTCATGCTACTTCCTGGTTGGTTACGTGAATGATTGACATTTTCATTATCCACTGTCATAGTAGTTGCTCTGGGCCATGAGAAGATGTTCTGAGTTTGAAAATCTCTCAGATCTCTCTGTAGTTTCTTAACTTTAGTTAATTGTAGTCACTGATCATAAGATGTGATACTGTCTTGTAAATGATCTAGTTTATCTTCTATTATATCAGCCAAAAAATGGCTTGTAATGTCGTTTTCAATTGAGATACTATCATTTTTTTAATTCTTGTTCCATGGGAGCAAAAAAATCAACAAGTATTTGCACATATTCAGCACTGAAATGTAAATTCATCTGTTGCCATCTTCGAAGTAACTCAGGATATTGGTCTCCATAGCTGGGCATATTTAGAATTCTTAAGCCTCTGGTAATAACATTGTGTTGCAAGGAGGCTTGTAGGTGCAAGCGCTGCCATGGCAGTCTCTTGTATTTGTAAAGTTTATTTTCAAGCTCCCTATAGCATTGCAGAAATTCAGGTTGAAGTGAGTTAGATTCACAGTTGGTACCTGTTGCAATAATATGATTTATATCCAAAAGAGGATCATCTCGTACGCTCAGGATATGAAGTAAACGTTCACTTCCAGTAGTCATAGATGGTGAAGTCAGAGTAGATTCCATCAAAAGGAGAGCAGTGTGCTCCTTGAGCCGAATAAAAGAAATGCGAAATAAAACACAAAATGGCTTCAAGGATGAGGCTGAGTGCAATAAGACAAGAAAAACTTTCTGTCTTTTTAAATATATTTCCTAATGTTTAATTTGATGACAGCAGCCAATTATTCAATTAACAGTCTGTATATATCATGGTCTCTTTTCAGTGTTCTTTGTCTGATGAAGCGACAGTTTGTGGTCGCAAAAGCGCTTATCTTATTTTTGTTTTTTTATTTTTTATTAAAGAGCCTTTGGTTGTGTAAGTTGAGTGCTTTTTTATACACAATGTAAATAAGAGCTTTGATATTGTAAATCTTTCCAGTTTGGTGTTGTCTGAAGTAGCGACAAGTGTTTTGCTTAAGGGTACGAAATATGTGCAAATGTTTCTTCCTTCATTTGTTGAATTCATTAATGAAATCAAAGTGTTTTATAGAAAACTAAATTTGAGAGTTTGTTGGCGCTAAATAACAACACCGTTTACAGGGGAGTGAAGCAGAAACCCTGCATGATTCAAATAATGATATTATGGAAGACTCTTTGTTGAATATTTCTCTACATGACAATCCATTTGTTTTTTGGGACTCTGATAATGACTGTGTGGAAGACATGTCTGACATGATTAGTGTAACTGATGTTTGTTTTTCAACTGGGTATGGAAAACTAAATACCCAAGGTGCTCTGTACTAGCTCATTTGTACCCCCAAAGAATACAAATGCAATCAAAGTTTTTGAATGTGCACTTTGTAAACAGAATTTGCATATCATAAGTATATATCAAGCTGTAAATCATGGAATTTGAGTAAAGAGCAATGGTTTGCTCTTAAACAGCTACGTACTGTTACCGACCAATATGCATTCACACAGGCAGATAAGGGTGAGGATTGGGTGATTTTGAACAAAAGAGAGTATAACAACATGGCCTTGGAATTGTTTTTAGATGACAAGGTTTATAAAAAGTTGTCAAGTAATCCAATAAAAGAATTTAATGGGAGGTTGTTAGAGTTATTAGAAAGAGGAGAAAGACTGGGATTTTTTGGTTATGGGGATGTTAAAAAGTTATATTTGAAACATCCAAAGGATGCCAGGTTTTTTGTTATTCCAAAAATTCAAAAATCAATGAGTAAACCCCCCTGGTAGACAGATAGTCTTGGAGGTGGGTTCTTTTTTACAGAACGTAGGCATCTTTTTGGATTCCCAGTTAAAGGTATATTTCCCTAGAGTGCAATCATATATTAAAAATACCTCTCATGTGTTGGAAAACATAAAGATTCAGTCGGACCCAAGCCTTTATCTTGCCTGTGTGGATGTTAAGTCCTTGTACACCAACATCAATATCAAGATGGGCTTGGAAGCAATGGTTAAAACGTTGGGTGAAAGACCAAAAAACACTTATATTTGTCAGTTGTTAGAATTTGCTTGAATGCATAATTATTTTGTCTTTGAAGGTGATTATTATTTGCAATTGGAAGGAACTGCAATGGGGGTGGCCTTTGCCCCATCTTTTGCAGTTTTGTTCATGGCACATTTTGAAAACATGTTTGTGTATATTACAGATTTTTTCAAAGACCGTGTGATTATGTTTAAAAGGTTCATTGATGATTTGATTTTTGTGTGCAGGGGGAAGATTGATGAATTTGATCACTTCATGAAATTACTTGGTCGGAATACTTATGGCTTGGAATTTACTTATAGAACTAGTAGGAACAGAATGCAATTCTTGGATGTTGAATTTTATGTAGATGAAAGAGGTATTTTGCAGTACAAACCATTTCATAAGGATACGGCTGTGGATAGCTTTTTGGAAGCTGGTAGTGCTCATCCTGGTCATCTGATAAAATCCCTTCCCTATGATGAGTTTAGGAGAATTATGACCAATACTTCTGATAAAAATATGTTAGAGAGGGAATTTGATCTAGTTAAGAAAATATTATTAAAGCGTGGATATAGCATGGAACATATAGGTGAGGCCCTAAATAAGCTGTAAAGGAACACAAGTTATAAAAGGAAAAGTAGTGATCCTATTCAACATGAGAAGTTTATTAGGAAAAATGAAAAGGAGAAGGCTGGTGTTAAACCCGTTTTCTTTGTGAACAAATTCTCTCCCCTTTCTGAAGTACTTAGGGGGTTAGTGAATGACCTTTGGCCTGTGGTTTGTAGGGATGAAGTAGTAGGGAAAGTATTTCCTGAGAGAGTTACCTTTTCATATGGTAGGTTTAATAATTTAAAAGAGTTATTAAGACCAAGAAATAAGGCTGATTTAGTCAAAATAAAGGGAGTATTTCCATGTGTGGTTTGCAAAGTGTGTGATAAATTAAAGAATGTTGATGGATGGACAATAAATGGGAATACATTTTTGGTTAAAAATGAGTTTAGCTGTAATTCATGTGGTATAGTCTACATCATTGGATGTGGATGTACACCTTATAAATGGTATGTGGGACAGACAAAAAGAAAGATGAAACTGGGGATATTGAAGCACTTGGGTGATATAAGAAATAAGAGGTTGGATAGCCCAGTGGCTCAACACTTTTGCGATACACATGGGGATAGTATAGATAGTTTTTTCTTTAGTGTATTAGCAGAACCCTCTGAAGAACATACTATGGGGGGGGGGGTGAATTTAAATGTAAGTTGATCAAGTTAGAAACTAAATTAATAGTATATTTCAGCACTT
>NC_056732.1:1748829842-1748849842 GCF_019279795.1 Protopterus annectens | reverse complement strand
CTTCGGGGACCCTTAAAGGGGGCCCCAGTGTTTCCCCTTTGGGAAAAGTGCACACCTTCAACACCAGCCAATGTACTAGCTACAACTGGTTATGAGCTGTTTTTTTGGAGGTTTAAATAGGGCTAACCTGTTTACTGTGATTGGACAGTTTGAAACTGTTAGCTAAATAAGCACTGGGTGTTAGCTAAGATAACTGTTGCTTAAAGAGTAGATTTACCCCTCCTTACCAGTGCAAATCTGCTTAGCTATGCTAATTTTGCTTAAATTTTAAATTCACTGACACCTGATTTACCACACTATGTTAACATATACATAATATTCACAACCTATTTAAAAAAAGATACATTTAGTTGTGTTTAAATTTATAAAAATGTGGACTGCTGGGGACTAAAACCCAACTGACTGCATGTTAGGAAAGCTCTAACCACAAATTTAATTTCAAATTTGTGTATATTTCTATTAGTTTTTTTGATGTTTAACTCTGCTATGATAGCTCTGCAAATCACACCCACTCAGCTATGGTTAAACTTTATTGGTTTAATTAAAAAATTTTAGGATTTAAATGAAATTAATTTTTACTTTAGGAGTATCTGCCATAATGAACAAAAAACATAGGGACAATTTTCCCAAATTTAAAAAGTGCAGGGGATAAGGGGTTTTTGTTTTGGGATTTTTTAGTGGGGGGGTTTCAGGGGGGCACTGCTGAACATTTGCACGGGTTCAGGATCAGCTGTAGGTGCTACACAGAAAAAAATGGGTGTGTTATCCATTCTGTGCAAGAATAGTTCATTGTTGCATGGATCTTTACTGAATCCTGGGACTGCCCCCTTCTTTATCCCTTTTTTTCTTTTTTTTATTTTTTTATGGGATTTATTTGAATTGCACTCTGTTTGTCTTCTGTTGTAGTTGGCTGTTTAAACCCTTTTTGCTTATTCTCCTTTTTTTCCCTTTTCCTTTTTTAAACTTTTCTCTATTCCATTAGCTCCCTGATTTTTTGTGTTTGTTTGTATTTTGGGCCATTTTAAGAACTTTCTGAGTTACTTTTTAAAATTTCTTTTTTATAGTATTACATTTCCCGAAAAATACTACCAATTCTATGTTAGATTAGATTACAATACTTGCTGTTTCATACTTTGCCTGTCATCTCTACAATACAGTATTTAAAAGAACTTCAGATTGTTTTTTTTCTTCTTGCTTTTCCAGTAAAATTTTTAATGGTAATCTCTGTCAGGATCTATTTTTATAAAATCAATTTTTTATAGCAACTAATCCTTATCTTTCTTAACCTGATTCTTTTCTTTCACCTAAATCCCCCACCTTCCCCCACTGTTTACACCCCATGTTTTCCTGTCAATCCCTTTTATTTAAGACTTAGCATCTTCCCAGTTGTACAATCTATTTTTTACTCTACATCTTTCAAGTGCCCCATCTTGTCTTATCTTTTTTGCTTTTTTCCTCTTACCAATCTTTTCATGCCAACTGATTCATTCTATTCCCAATTTCCTTTCACACAATTGCGAATATACTCATCCCATACCCACTCTTTTTCTGTCACTGAACATACTTTTTCCCCAAAAACAGACCCCTTTTCCCTTCCTTCTTTTTCCCAATTACAATCTCTCAACTTACCTCTAACCCCTTTGACCTTTGACTTAAAAATTCAAACCCCCCCAAAACATATCATGAATGCAACATCCCAAAACCCCAGTCTTAAACTTCTTCTATAATCAACATAAAAGCATTCTTAACAAAAATACTGAATTTCACTCTTATGTCAGTACTAACAAAGCTCTGTTTAAATTTGACTAAATTTTCAACTCTGACAAAGAATCTTACAAATTTTCTATAGATCACAGAGAATGCCTTTTACTCTGACCATCTAAATGAATTTTTTACCCAGCTGAACTATTATGGATAATTGTAAACCAACCATAAACCCCCAAAATTTTCCCTTATTTTCTGAAATTTCACTAGAACAAATTCTTCACTGGGGTGCCAACTCTATCCCCAATAAACCTTTAATGATGATGAATTTTTAAAAATTTCCATAACAGATACACCTTTATGGATATACCTAACTTTCATTCCTACTTTTCCACAAAAATACAAACAAGTTCTATTTTCTGGGGTTTTTTCTCTCATCCTAATTTACCTGAATCCTGCCCCTTTAATTAGGATCATTCTTCTATCCATGTTCACAGATTTTCTTACCTCCATCACCTCATAAATTTAAGGAATGTCATAAAACCAAAATGACATTTCAAATACCATTTGTTTACTGGCCCCTTTCTATTACCTCTGTTTTGATGATGCAGTTCTTCAATTCAATCAATTTAATCTTAAAAAACTACTTCCCGCCCAGGTTCAGTTTTTGGTCAAATTTATCTCTATTTTAAAAATGAATTATAAACCCAAAAAAAATTATTATACCTTAAAATATAGGAACTTTTTAAAAAAAATTAGTTTATAAAACTTTTCAACCCCAAAAATTTTAATAAAATTTAATCATTAGCAAAATTTTATGGTTCATTTATAATAATTGCACACAATAACCAAAATTGTCCATTTTAAATTCCATTTTTTTTTAAATTTTTTCACCCCCGAAAACCCGCCTTAAACTGTTCCTAAAAACCCTTAAAAATAAATTGCTTTTAAATTCCACTTGTGAAATGATTTCCTTGGTGTGCCATTCATTTAAATTTTTATTAACCCTTTTAAACCCTTCTTCTTGATTTAATTTTTACCTGGTGGAATTAAAGAATTTAAACCACTGTTTACTTTCCTTAAAATTGGAATGTTCAGCAACATTTGCCTTATTAAAAACCCTTTATAAAAATTCTTTTTCCCAAACACAATGCCTTTTCTTTTTAAAATTTAGCAACATTATTGGTTTTGCCTTTTTTAATCCTGTAAACCTTTGACTCTCATTCCAATTTTCTAAACCCTTAAAATTCCCTTCCTTTCCTTGGTTTTCCCTTTATTCCCAAAATCCAATGGCTTTTTTTCCTTCTATAAATTGGGTCACAGGCCCTTTTGGTTCTTTTTAGTATGTACATGCACTTTTGACTTCTTGCAGACCTTTGGTATGTACTCATTGCTGCATTCAGCCTTGTACTTTAGATCCTTATTCTGAGCTTTTTATTATACTCTACTGAATGCCTTGGGAATTTTTTCCCACCTGAATGTTCAATTTTTTAAAAATCCATTGCTTTGCAACACTATTATCCCCGGACCTCTAAGCTGTTGTTTTGTAAAACAACAATTGATCATGAACAACTTTAGAAACCCCAATTTATGTCGTTAACGTTTAACCCAACCGATCCAATTCCGATATACTTCCTTAATACCTTTTACATCACTGTAAAATGTTAACACACATACTTTCTTATCAGATTTGGTGTAGAAAAATTTCGATATGCAGATCTGAGCAACACACCATTTGGGTTTTCCTTTTATTGCAAGTCTAGTTTTTTAATATACTGTTGTCATATTACCTTACCATCTTGTGCATTAACATCCCTTTTTTCTCAAATGCATTCTATCTTAATTGCCAATTTTACAATGATTTTCCCAAACTCGATGAGCCTTACAGCTCAGTTGGTTCAAGTAAGTCTCCTGAGCGAGATAGATTACCCTTTATCTACATCATACTACCAGCTGGCTTTTGAAAACCTATTTTGTTTTCTTTCCATGATTCCCCACTATCTTGCCCTTCCAGTCCTTTCCTGTTATTGATAACCATTTTACTGCTCCCATCCTGTCATCCCTGGCAGTGAACTCCCTAATATCCAGCTTTCCATTTTAAGTCTTCTTTTCTCCTTATCTTTTAATCATGATTGGTTTTTGATTTCCCCTTTGCACCGTTCACCCTTCACCCCACCGCCTAGTCCACACAAACAAACTGGGTTTCTTTTTCCCTTGATTTTGGGGGAACCCCTTCTGATTTGGCTTAACTCCCAAACCCAAGGGCCCCCCTGTTACCAGTACATTCCCTTTTTAATAATCTAGCCCTGCTACCATGTCAAATCTTGCTATTAATCTTTTAATTTAATTCCCGACCTCAATTTACTGTCCTACCTTTACAACATAAATCCAACCATTTAAAACTTTTCCAAGGGTTTCCCAAAATGGGCAAAATACCCCAAGGAATTTTTTTAAACCCCAACCCAAAAAAAAAGTCCTGGGGTTTTTCACTTTTTGGGGAAACAAAGTAAAAATCCCGGGTTTTTTTTTTTTAAAAATATTAATTTAAAAACATGTATGTCACTATTACTCTTCTACTGGCTTCTTCAGTCAACAAAAAACATACCCATTTTAAATACTGAGAGGTGACATTCTACTACTTTTTATTTATTTGCCCTACATAATGCCAGCTAGATTGTTATTCACCAGCCTCGCAATGCAGCCTTAGCAGCCTGCTGGTGTGGGCTTCCAAGTTCACCGCCCTCTCATCTGCAGCTGTACAGGAGATAAGAAAAAACATTTATGAATACCTATCCATCACATACACAGGCTGGACTTTGGAGAACACTTATTTTGACTTTTATTTACACATGGCTGGAGCATTCCCCACCCAGGCATCTTGGACCCACTGGTCCAAAAGTTCCCTCTTCTTCTGCTTCAAGTCATCAAAGTGGTACTGAACCTGCTCACCAGTCCGAGCTATGCCAGTGGCAGTGGTGAGATCTCGAGCAAGATGGTCCCAGGCTTCCGCTTTGTATTGGAAGCCCTGGTACTGGTTCTGCAGCAGGCAAACTTCATGGCCTTTAATGAGGAGTCTGACCATGACTCTGGACTCCTAAATGCCCCAGTGTTGCACCTGAAAATACACACCTTCACCTACACCAGCCATAGTGCCTACACTGGGGAGCTACAACTGGTTATGAGCTGTATTTCCAACTGTGAGGTTTAAATAGGGCTAATTTCCTGCCCTTTACTGTGATTGGAAAGTTTGGAAACTGCTTAGCTAAACTAAGCACTGGGCAAACCTGCTTAGCTAAGATAACTGTTGCTTAAAGGAGTAGATACTTAGCCCTCCTTACCAGTGTGCAAATCTGCTTAGCTATGCTAATTCTTGCTTAAATTTTAAATTTCACTGACACCTCAGATTTGGAGCTGCTACACTACCCTGATTAACATATACATAATATTCACAACCTATTTATAAAAGATACATTTCAGTTGTGTTTCACTTATGAAAATGCATGGACTGCTGTGGGACTCAAACCATGACTGACTGCATGTTAGGTGAAAGCTCTAACCACTACACTATTCCAATTTCACTAGTTTGACTGTATATTTCTACTTAGCTTCTTTTGATGTTTGAACTCTGCTATGCATAGCTCTGCTACGGGCACACCCACTCAGCTATGGTTAAACTTTATTGGTTTAATTAAAAAAAGATTTTGAGGATTTAAATGAAATGTAACCTTTTCTCACTTTAGGAGTATGCCTGCCATAATGGGGGAACAAGGACACAACACTAGGGACAATTTTACCACTTTAAAAGTGCATGGGATAATGGGTTTTGTGTTGGCACTTTTTGAGTGAAGGGGGCGTGTTTCATGTGCAGGCACTGCTGTAACATGCTCCCTGCACTGGTTCATGGATCACGTCTGTGTAGGTGCTACAGCACCGAGCTTTCGTAAATATGCAAGGTGTGTTGCTGTGCTGCATAGACACGATCCATTCTGTGCAAGAATAGTTCATTGTTGCATGGATCTTTACTGAATCCTGGGACTGTTTCTCCCTCTTTATCCCTTTTTTGTCTTCCCTTTTCTTATATTTTTTATGGGATTTATTTGGACTGCTATAACACTATTTACCTTCTATTGTAGTTGGCTGTTTAAGCTTTTGCTTATTCTCCTTTCTTTTTTCCTTTCCTTCATAAACTCTTTCTCTTCACTTCCTTTATTAGTTTCTCCTCTGAATTTTATTGTTAGGTTGCTATTTGGTCCATTTTTTGATAGAAATCTTCTGAGTTACTTTTATTACTCCCATTTTCTTTCGTGTAGTATTCCTCCTGACAATATACTAAGACTTCTATCTTAAATTAGAGTCCTACACATACTTGCTGTTACACTACTTTGCCTGCCATCTCTTACAATATACGACACTTAAAAGCAACTTACAGATTGTTTTTTGTCTCTCTTCTTCTTGCTTTTCCAGCTACGAATTTGTAATGGTCCAACCCTCTCTGCTCAGGATCTCTCCAGTCTTTTACCCTACCTCCATCCCACCCACCCCTACATTTGTTTCCATTATAGCTAACTAATCCTTCCCACCCCTCTTTCTTAACATATCTGATTCTTCTCTTACACCTAAGCTCCTTCCTCCTTCCCTCACTGTCTTCACACCGCCACTGCCTTTTACCTGTCATATCCCCCTCCCCTTTATTTAACGCACTTAGCATCTTCCTCTTAGTTGTACACCACCGTCTATTTTGTACTCTTCATATTTCAGTATGTGCCTCCATCTTGTCTTATCTTTTCTGCTTCTTTTCCTCTCTCACCTAACCTCTTATGATACTCAACTGCACCTTCATCCTAGCTCCCCTATATCCTCTTTCTCTAATACAACTGTCAGACTATACTCCTATTCCATACCACCCAGTCTATTTTCTGTCACTGAACATACTCTTTTCAAAATGAGACTCCCTCCCACTGTCTTTCCTCTTCTCAAATATAAACTGAAATCTCTTCCAACTTACCCCATATCATCTCTTGTACTTCACCTCTGTAACTTCTTTAGACTGTCTGGTGACATTCATCCCAACCCTGGCCCATACTGCTATTCACCTACTCCCAACAACATAACTCACATGACCCTGCAACATCCCAACCCTAATCTTAAACATCTCTCCTTCTACTTGAGCAAAACACACAGCCTTCTTAACAAAACTGTTGAATTTCATTCTTGGATATCTCAGTACTCCCCTAACATAATCTCTATCTCTGAAATTTGACTAGCTCCTTGCAACTCTGACAAAGAATCCCCCCCCCCCTCTGATTACAACATCTTACATGTTGATAGATCACATAAAAGAGAAGGGGTAGCCATAATGTACTCTGACCATCTGACTTTTACCCCCCCTGATGAACCCACCCCCTTATTTTCACCCAGCTGAACTCATTATGGATAATTGTAAACTTAATAACCATAAAATCCTAACAGTTGCTGCTATCTATATAGCCTCTGGTGATAATATTCCCTTACTAGAACAGATTCTTCACTGGACTACCAACTCTATCCCTAATAAAACTATCATATTAGGTGATGATAGTTTTAATTGGCTTGTCCTCACCACCAATTCCTCTAATTAACATCATACACCTTTATGGCTATATCCAACTTATCTCCTCTTTTATTCTTCACAAACCTACAAACATCAGTTCTATCCTCGACTGTATTCTTGTCTCTCATCCTAACCTTTACCTGAATCGCTGCCTGACTGAATTAGTGATCATTGTCCTATCCATGTCCACAGATTATCTTACCACCTCCATCATCCTCATAAATTTAAGGAATGTCATAAACTAACCAACTTCAACCCTGACACTTTCAATGACTACCTATTTGCTGACTGGCCCTTTCTCTATTACCTCTGTTTTGATGATGCAGTTCTTCAATTCATAGGTTCATAGGTTCATAGGTTGGTACTAGGCTATCAGCCCTAGAGTCTATACAAGCCTAGCCATAACAATTCCCTGGCTATTTCTTCCCAAATTATTTACTTTCCTGGACCCCTGTCTAGCAGGGCAACTGACGTGATCCCTGGAGTGAATTTCCTTTCTCCCATCCAATCGTCAAGGTTCCTCTTGAAGAGGTCCAAAGAGGCACTCTGCTTGACATGTATGGGCAATCTATTCCAGAGTCTGGGGAGTCTCTGGGTCAGGAACCTATCCTCAACATGTTTTGTTTATTGTGATGACAGGTTTAGATCCCTGGGCGCGTAGCTCTGAGGGATTAGGATTTCTTTAAGTGTAGCATGTCCAACAGCTCTGGGTTTGACATGGCCTTGTATGTTAAGCAGAGATCGCCTCTGAGTAGACGATATGCGACAGAGTATAGCTGGAGATTTTTAAGGCGGTCAGCATAGGGCATCTGCTTTAGGCCTGTGATTCTTTTAGTGAGGTATTTCTGAGGCCTTTCCAGTTGTTGCAGATGTCTTGAGAGGTACATACCAAATGGGGCGTTGTATTCTATAATGGGTCTAATGAGGGATGAGTACAGTGGGATAATGACCTCCTTTTTTCTGGATGAAAAGCCCTTCGTGATGAGGTATGCCACATAGGATTTCCTGACTGTTGTGGCGATGTGGTCATCGAAGATGAGACCACTGTCCACCTGTGTCCCTAAGTCTCTTATCACACTTTCTGTGTTTAGTGTACTGCCACCTATATGGTAATTCATGGATACATGTTTTTTCCCAAAGGGGATAACAATACATTTCTTGGCATTGAGCTTGAGCCCATGGCTCTGGCACCAAGCATCTGTTTCTGTAAGGCCCTTTTGTAGAGTATCCACATCATTTGGGGATTCAGTAATGGCTCCCAGTTTGCAGTCATCTGCAAACTTTGTTAGCCAGAGTCCCTTAGTGTTGACCTGTACTTCAGAGAAGTAGATGCCAAACAAGAGCGGCCCCAGGACTGAACCCTGAGGTACTCCACTTGTCACTTGTCTGGAGCTGGATTTGGAGTCGGCTACTTTTACAGTGTGGGTTCTATCAGTAAGCCATTTAGCAACCCATTGGGTGACATAGGGATTAATGCCCAATTTAGTAAGTTTATCTATGATTCCAGAGTGGGGGATGGTGTCAAATTTCTTGGCAAGGTCTAGATAGGCTGTGTGGACCACCTTACCCTTTTCCATGGCTCTGGAGACTGATTCAAAGAAGTCAATCAGGTTCAGGAGACAAGATCGGCCCTTCACAAACCCAAACTGGGTGGGGTCCAGTGTTTGAAGGTTGCCAATGTCGTTGTTTATAAGTTCCATGATAATACTCTCCATGGCCTTGCAGATAAGGCTTGTCAGACTGATGGGACTGTAGTTTCCGGGATCCAAGGTGGATCCCCCCTTGTGGATTGGGATAACTGTAGCTCTGCGCCACTCAGTGGGCACAAAACCTGAGGTGAGGCTATGATTAAACATGACACTTAGGTGAGGTGCCAGTTCATATTGTAGTTCATGTAGTACACAGCCTGGGATGTCATCTGGTCCCATGGATGCTGTATTCTTGGCTTTAGAGAGTGCATTTTGTACCTGTGTGGCCGTTATTACTGGAATTTGGCAATCTTCGGTGTTGAGATGGGCCATTTAGGGGGTGAGAGTGGGGTGAAGTTGGCACTGAATCGATCTGCCAGGATATTGGCAATATCCTTCGAATCAGTATATTTAATGCCATTCTGTTTTAGCTCAGAGCAGATCTGAGCATTGCCATTTAGATTCTTGACATAATTATAGAATGCTTTGTGGTTGTCTTTGGAATCTTTGGCAATTTTATTTTCATAACTAGCTTTGGAGGATTTTATGAGGCATCTCAGTTTCTTACTGAGACTAGTAAGGGAGTTTTTTGCATCCTGGGATTTTCCTCTTTTCTGCAAAAGTTTCTTCCTTTTGTTGTAAAGTTTTTTTATGGTAGGGGACCACCAGATTGGCTTCCTTTTTTTGGATGAGAGCATTTTGGTTCTATTTGGGATGGCATGATTGATGCATGAGTGGATGTGCTCGTACAGTGCCATAGTGTAGGATTCAGCAGTTGAACTTTCAGTTCCCGTCTGCATGGGTGTCATGAAGTTTGTCACTTCTGACTTGAGTAGCATGAAGTTGGCTTTGGAGAAGTTTTTTATGGTGGTTTCTTTACTGGGGCATGGGGGGTGGGATGTGGATGTTAAGGGTGATTAGCTTATGGTCAGACCTGACTAACGTGGGGGTGACCATAGGTATGGAGCATTGATTTCCCATGTTGGTAATGACCAGGTCTAGGATATTGGAGCCCCTGGTGGGACTATGGATTAGTTGATCCAGGGCATTGGAATTTATGAATTCCAAGAACCGTTCAAAGGTGTTGGGACATGAGTAGTTTTCCCAGTTAATGGCAGGGTAGTTAAAATCACCCAGTATTAGGGTGTTTGGTTCTATCTTAATATTTTCCAGTATGTTTAGAAAGGTGTAGTGAGAATCTTGGGGTATGGTGGGGATCTGTAGCAAGCTACAATTTGGGTTGCAGTCTTACCTAGTGTTAGTTGCACTTGGAGAATTTCAGACACATTGTGTTGGCCAACTAGCCTGTTGGTGTGAATATCCTTGGTGAATATTGACACTCCTCCACCTTTAGTGTTTCGGTCCTGGTTTGGTGGCGAAAAGTGTGGTAAGAGTTGTAGCCTGGTATTGCAGGGGTGCTCTCTGGAGCCTTGAACCAGGTCTCAGTTATTGCACAGATATCGATGTTCTCCATTTTAGGAGTGCCTCGAGAGAGTGCATTTTGAGGTTTAGACTTCTAGCATTGAGTAGCATTACCTTCAGATTTTGCATGCTTGTACCTGTTATGGTGGTGGTTTTGTCCTTTGAAGTTTGCCTAAAAAAGGCACTATAGGGGTGGCAAGAGCCTTAGCCAGTAACCTGAATCCCAGGGGCGACAGGTGCAGACCATCTCTGGCAAAGCATCGTGGTCGGTCAATCATGTCATCCCAGGCAGACAGATACTGGATCCCCTTTGAATGACTCCATAAGCTTAGCCAATTGTTGAAGTCAATCATTTTATCCTTATATTGTGGTATCATTCTTGGCGAAGGCAGGACACTACTCAGGGCTAGGGTCATACCTGCCTGGGCCACATGATCCGAGAGCTCTTCCATGTCTCTTTTCATGTAGTCCAGGGAGGTACATCTCAAGTCATTCACTCCAACATGGACAATGACAGAGTCATATTTGTACTTGTGGAGTGACTTGAGTGCATGCGTTATGTGGCATATCCTGGCACCCGACAGGCAGCTGACTGTAATTTTATCCTTATTCAACCTGGTGAGAGGGACATCAGTGTGCCGTACTATAGAGTCACCTATGACTAAAGTGTTAGGTACATTGTCTTGCCTTAGGGGCTGTTGCTGGGTGGCACACTGTTGTTGTGAACTATGTGACACATTGGTTGTGATTGGTGTTTGTTTGCGTTTCAGCTTCAGAGGTCTTTGTTGCTTGGGCAGGTTACATTTAAGGGCCTCTGCATATGTGGATTTAGTGTTGCTATATGTGGGTGTTGGTGGTGCGGGTTTAGAAGGGCTATGTTCATAAACATTCTTAACTCCTTAGCTCCTCCTAGGTTGTTTAGAGTGAAGTCACTTTCTTCCCCCTGACTCACCAAACCAACTTTATCTCTCATTCACAACCGTGACAATATATGGAAACTCTGGATAAAAACAAAATCATATACTTACCTTCAAAAATATAGGGAACTTTGTACCCTGGCCAAAAAACACATTAACATTGATAAAAATAACTTATATCACACACCCTTGACTACACAACCTTATAATCCCAAAAATTTCTGGAATACCATCAAACAAATTCTCTACCCTGGTTAGGTCTCTATACCTAACTCCTGCCCCAACAATATACCCCAGGAAATTGCCTCCATCTTAAATTCCTACTTTATTGATACTATCAGTAAACTTTTGCCTAGCTCTAACCCAAACAATCCATCACTCACAGCCACCCCTACTTCAAAACTGCCCCTTCTCACTAAAACCCATCTCAACAAGCGACATTAAAAATGTTCTTAAACTTAATCCATGTTCCCCCTCTGCTGACAACATGCCTCCTATCTTGCTATAGGCTGCTGCCAACTCCATTGCACACACAATGTCTATCCTCTTTAATCGCTCAATCTGTGAATTCACTGTCCCTTCTCTCTGCAAGAAATTCTACACCTTACCTATCCATAAAGGTGGAAAGTCAATAGAACTTATCATCCAACTGCTATACTCTCTTCCCTCTCCAAAATTCTTGAACACTGTGTGCACAAGCAAATCATGTCTTATCTTATTCAACATAACCTTATCACCCCTACACAGCATAGCTTCTACCTTCAGCATAGCACCACCACTGCTCTTCTTTCCTTTATTAACCCCATCTCTCTAGCCAGACATAATAGTAAACTGGTCTTCTGCCTCTTCTTAGATCCATGTAAAGCCTTTGACCCTGTCTCTCACTCCAATCTTCTCGCTAAACTTTCACAACTTAATCTTCCCCTTCTACTATCTCTTGGTTTTCCAGCTACCTTATTAACAGACAACAAGCTGCCGAATGGCTTTCTTCTCTTTCTCCCTTCCTCTCCATAAAAATGGGAGTCCCACAAGGCTCACTTTTTGGTTCCATTTTTTCAGTATTTTTACTAATCAACTCCACATCTACTGTCCTCAGTCACCCCTCATACAGTACGCTGATGACTCCATGATCATCACTGTTGCTGACAGCCCTTCTAACCTGCTCACCTTAACTCGAGCATCCTTTAACCTTCCTGAAGCTTGGTTTACTAATCACAGACTCATTCTAAATCCTAAAAGTACTAAACTCCTCCTTTTCCTACCTAAATCTCTCAATTATCTTAAATCATCTTTCTCCATCTCTCTCAGCAACACTATTATCTCATCTGAACCCGTACTAAGCTCCTTGGAGTAATTGTTGATGACCAACTTAAATATGACATCCATGTACACAACTGTATAAAGAAAACCCACCAAAAATTTGGCCTACTATACAGGAACAAAAAGTTTCTTACCACTAACTCCAGAATCTCACTTTCCCAGGCTTACCTTCTCCCTAACCTTTTTTACTCTTCTCAGATTCTTACCAACATACAGACCTCTCTTCTATCCAAATTGGAAACCACTTACAACAAAGTTGCCAGATTTGCAGCCCATCTGCCTGCAACATTTCACCATTGTCTTGCTCTCCATTCTCTCAGTTGGTTAGTTTCCTAACCAACTCTTATATACTCGGCTGCTTATTATCCACCCTTAAACAAACATACCTCCTGCCTTAGCACCTCTTCCGTTGTCTCTCTCTAAAAGTCATCTCGCTCCCTCTGAGACTTAGATCAACTTCTCTTACAGATTCATAAACCTAAAAATTCTTCAGCACATAACCTCTACAGCTACAGTCCTGCTTTAAAATAGAATACGCTTCCTGTAGTCCTCAGAAATATTATTCATTCTCATAACTTCAAAACTGCTCTTAAAATGACCTAACCTGTGCCTGGTTATGTCACTGCAATCATCCTATTTGATAGCTTTCTCTTTCCTACCTCATATATTAACTACTTTTTTCCTTTTCCTTCTTATTCTCTTGCTCCTTGTTATCTGATAACTCCACCTTTTTCTTTCTTCCTCTCCCACTGTCTTTCCCCTCTTACTGAAACTCACCTAACTATTCTGCTTTTACTACTATTCTAGACTTATATTTATCTTCTTCTGCATTTTCTTCTCTCTCCCTACCAAGTTCTCCTTACACTCCTCTTATTTGATTTGTTTCAATTGATATTTTTCCCCAAATTTGTTCAACTTTGGTCATCTCATCATCATCTTTCAGCTGTTCCCATTAGGGGTCACCACAGCGGATGATCTGTTTCCATTTCTTCCTGTCCTCTGCATCTTGCTCTGTCACACCAACCACCTGCATGTCCTCTCTCACCACATCCATAAACCTTAGGCCTTCCTCTTTTCCTGTTACCTGGTAGCTTCATCCTTAGCATCCTTTTCCCAATATACCCAACATTCCTCCTCAGCCCATGTCCAAACCAATGTAATCTTGCCTATCTGGCTTTGTCTCCAAACCTTCCAACCTGGGCTGACCCTCTAATATACTTATTCCTAATCCTGTTCACCCTCGTCACACCCAGTGCAAATCTTAACATCTTTAACTCTG
This sequence comes from Protopterus annectens, assembly GCF_019279795.1. Classification (NCBI taxonomy): domain Eukaryota; kingdom Metazoa; phylum Chordata; order Ceratodontiformes; family Protopteridae; genus Protopterus; species Protopterus annectens. The sequence continues at coordinate 1,748,835,922 of NC_056732.1, read as the reverse complement.
CCACATCCAGCTCTAACTCCTGCCTTTTTGTCAATGCCACTGTCTCAAACCCATATAACATAGCTGGTCTCACTGCCCTCTTGTAGACCTTTCCTTTCACTCTTACTGGTACTCGTCTGTCACAAATCACTCCTGACACTCTTCTCCACCCACTCCAGCATGCCTGTACTCTCTTCTTCACCTCTCTTTCACACTCACCATTACTCTGAACTGTTCATCCTAAGTATTTAAACTCATCCACCTTTGCCACCTCTACTCCCTGCATCCTCACCATTCCTCTATCCTCCTTCTCATTCACACACATATATTCTGTTTGTTCATCTATTCAACCTTATAATAACTTTTCTAAGTTTTTATAGCTTTTCTTGCATATCCCTTACTGTGAATCAGTCACTTGCTTGTCTATTTTTTTCTAGTTTAATTTGTTCTGTATGTATGCATTACTTACCTTATTTTGTTCTGTGAATTGTCATTGTATACTTTATACTGTGGAGCTTTTCTCCCCAGGCCTCCACTGAATAAGGGTACATCCTCAGTCGGATTATCCCAGTCAACAAATGGCAAATAAATAATACTTTGCAGCAGAGGAGTACAAACATGAGATTTTTAACTGAAGGAAGGCTAGGGGCTGCTGCAGGTCTGCTACATCTGAATGTGCTAGATGTTGAGGTCATTGCTGATGCTGATGCTGACAGTAGGCCTATACTGAGAAGGAGAACAGTGTTCAGGCCCAGGATAATCTTCCAGGAGCTACATGAGCTGGAAATTGTAGAGTGCTAAAGGGTGAACAGGAACATACTACAAGAACTCACCTGAGCTCTGTCATCCTCAACTCAGACTGAGAGCCAACAGAGAGGAACCTTTCCCAGTGGAAACAAAGGTATATATAGCTCTTAGGACACTAGCTATAGGTATTTTCCAAAGATTAACTAGGAACATGATGGGGGTCTTACAGACATCAGCATCCAGGGTACTCCACCAGTTCCTGGATGCCATGCTACAACATGCCAGTGAGTACATTTATTTTCCCCACACCCCTGAGGAGAGGGCCAGCAGTATGCAACACTTCTACCATGTAGCACATTACTCTGAAGTACTGGCTGCCATTGATTGCACTTGTATACATCAAGACACCACCTGGTGAGCAAGGGTAGATTTTACGTCAACTGCAAGGGTTTTCACTCCATCAACTGCCAGGTCGTGTGCAATGCCTAGGGCATTATCATGACCATGTGTGCTGGCAGCCCTGGTGATTATCATGACTCCCATATTTGGCATGCATCACAGCTGTACCAGATGTTTTCTAAGAGGGACATCCCACATGGCCATTTACTGGGGGATGCAGGCTACACACTGGAACCATGGATGATGACACCCATCAGAAATTCACATACACCATTGAAGAATGCCATAATGAGGCACACGCACAAACTAAGAACATCATAGAGTATATGTTTGACCTGCTGAAGTCACGATTCCAGTGCCTCGATATATCTGGTGGAGCCCTGCAGTACTCTCCAACCACATGTGCACAGATGTTCACAGTATGTACCATGCTACACAATATGATGCTGTGGAAACAGCTGCAGCAATATCAGCAAAGGGAAGGGATACACAGCCCTCCACCAGTGCCTAGGTCCCCACAGCCACATCCACAGAGGGACTTGGAGGAGGACCCCCCTGATGATGTACCTGTAGGCAGACGTAGGTGTGCCCAGTATGCCTTGGCCAAGAAACAACACATTGCAGATGCACTGACAACATAGGTCCTAGGGACTAACACCTTACTCCGACTCACATACATATAGTAAAAATGATGCCAGCCAGCCCACACAACCTGTACCTAACCATGTATTGGGTGTGTACTGGGTGCATCAAACATAGTCGGCCCTGAACTACAGGTCTGGCAACTGCTGCATTCGCAAGGTAAGTCACTGTCCCCTACACTAGGGTACTAGAATATGGTACTGTATGTATGGACCTGCTGCATGTATGCAAGGGAATATAGTTGGCTACTTGCAGAGATCTACAGCCACTGGGATAACAAGTACTCTGTCCAATAATATGTGCCACATAATATACACTAGGCCTCATGACTGAAAGATCCACTACTTTATTCAAGGGAGATGGTAAGCAGAGGGATCACAGGACAGTCGCACAACTATCTATGCCAGCAGATCATGTGCTGGTCATCCCTCTTTCCCAACACTCCCAAAACATCAGTGTTCTCATACAACTGCTGTAACAGTAAGTCTGCAATGTATATCGGCAGACCAGGCAATTCCAGGGCTGTGACATAGAACCTGGCCACATGTTGCATTTCCCAGATAATGCAGGGATGACAATGCATGTCTGTATGCTGTTGATAGTGTGAGGAATGAAACCTTTCTTTCTGGTGGTTGGTGTGGCTCACTGGGTTAAGGACACTTAGCACTGAAATAAATAGGACATGCTGGAGGGACAGATTCATAACCCAGAGGCTCCCTTCACTCTGGAATAAAATCCCAGTCCAGGTTAGGCAGAGTCCCTCATTGATTCTCTTCAAGAGGAATCTTGATGAGTGGATGGGAGATCATAGGTTTACCCCGGGTATCACTTCTGTGTCACTGTTAGACAGAGGCACAGTATACTAACCTCGAAAAAGGGCATAGAAAAATTTAAAATGCGTGGCGAAAGCCAAACACACTCTGGCTAGGCTTATAAATGCCCTAGGGCAGATAGCCTAGTATGAATCTATGAACCTATGAACCTATGGGTGATGGTGTTGGTTTGAATCTGGCAGCATGTACATCTGTTGCATGTGAGATACTTGTATGTTGGTATTCCCACAGTCTGTCATATCCCACAATCTTTTACTGCAAGAAAGCTGGACAAAGCCAGAGAGAATGAGGGGACAAAGGGACAAAACTATAGACAGACATTACACATGCTCTGATTAACCTAGAAGGTAGCTAGTATAGCAAGTTGCAACAGGACAGATTAGCTGCAGGATGTAAAGGCCGTCACTTAAATGTGTCAGTAGTTACAACAATTCAGTGACTGAATTTTACAGCAATTTACTGGAAAACCACAAATGTATGAGGAATAAACCAGACATATGGAGAGAAATGCTGGACATTCTGCAAAAACATGTGCAGTGAAAGGTATGCAGATTGTCACCCTGTGTGTGGTGTTACATGTACCCCAGTCACAGTCACATCTTAAGTACAGCAAACAGCCAGGGAAAGCCTTGGTCAATTTCAGGGAAGGCCTGTACTGTGGAAACAGGTGCAGCAGCACACAAGGACAATTTCGGGTGTACTCTCCAGTCCAGCTGGTGAATCTGGGTATCCTGAGGCAATGTTACAACTGCCTCATGTACACAGACAGCCCTCTCCTCCTACCACAAAACACTAACATATGCAAGAGATGCAATTATACAGCCAAACTGGAAGCTAAGCTGTCTCCACCCAAGACTGGAACAGACAGTCAAGAGGAGAAGGTTAACACTTGCACCGCACCTCCAGCCACACACAGACCTATTAAAATAGCACTGGCAAAAATACACATGAATACATAAAATCATACTCGGAGGCTCTAAATAAAAACCTGCAAAAGCATCAGAACTCTCCAAAGCAGAAACCCAAACAACCTGCACCTCCCGTCACAAACCAGACAACGCATAAAACACAAAATCATTGTGCCGCACAATCACAGCCCTTAAGGTGAAATAACATACCTAACACACTAGTAATAGGTGACTCTATAGTCAGGCACACTGACGTCCCACTCACTAGGCTGGACAAGCAGAAGGTTACTGTTAGCTGCCTGTCGGGAGCCAGAATCCGCCACATAACACAAGCACTCAGGCTACTCTAGAACAAGTACAAATATGACTCTGTCATTGTTCATGTTGATGTGAATGACCTGTGACGTACCTCCCTGGACTACATGAAAAGAGACATGGAAGAGCTCTCTGATCATGTAGCCCAGGCTAGTATGACCCTGACCCTGAGTAGCATCCTGACCTCACCAGGAATGATACCTCAGTATAAAGAAACAATGATCAATTTCAACAACTGGCTAAACTTCTGGTGTCATTCAAAGGGGATCCAGTGTCTGTCAGCCTGGGACGACATGCTCGACAAGCCACGTTGCTTCACAAGAGACAGCTTGCACTCACCACCCCTTGGTTTTTGAATACTGGCCAAGGCTCTTGCTGGCCCCATAGTGCCTTTTTTAGGCAAGGCTCAAAAGTCAAACCCACCTCCGTAAACAGCACAATTAACAAAAAACTGAGGGTTATGCTACTCAATGCCAGGAGTTTAAATCTCAAAATGCATGCACTCGAAGCACTCCTCAGTATGGAGAACCTTGACATCTGAGCAGTAACTGAAACCTGGTTCAAGGCTCCAGAGAGCACCCCAACACTACCGGGCTACAACTCATACCACATGTTTTGGCCACAGAATACAGATAGAAACACAAAAGGAGGGGGTGTTTCCATATTCATCAAGGATACCTACACCTCCAGGTTAGTGGCGCAGCATGATACCTCTGAGATCATCCATGTGCAACTAACATCGGGCAATTCTGCAATGCAAATTGTGGCCTGCTACAGATCACCCTCCATGACCCGGGACTACCATTCCACCTTTCTGGAGACACTGGAAAGCATGAATGTCCTACCGAACATCCTGATATTGGGCGATTTAAATTACCCTACCATTCATTGGGAAAACTACTCGAGTACAAACTCCCAGGCCCAGCGCTTCCTGGAATTCATCCACTCAAATGCCCTGGATCAGCTGGTAAACTCCCCTACCAGAGGTGAAAACATATTGGACCTGATCATCACCAACTTGGGCAACATGTGTTCTACACCGGAGGTCAACCCGTCACTGGTTAGATCAGACCATAGACTAATCACTCTGGATGTCCACACCCCACCACCACCCCAACTAAGGAAACCACAGTAAAAAACTTTTCTAAAGCAAATTTCACCTTACTTAAGACAGAGTTGGTAAGTTTCACAGCCCCTACGCTAAAGGATAATGCTGCCCAAGATGCAGAAACCTTTACAAATGTACTCTATGAGCACCTACAAGGATGCATGGATCATGCCATCCCTAGCAAAACTAAGACTCACTCCTCTAAGAGAAGGAAACCAGTTTGGTGGACCCCTGCCATAAATAGGCTATACAATAGAAGGAGGAAACTAGTTCAGAAAAAAAGCAAATCCAAAGAAGGAAAGACATCCCTGATCAGTATCAGTAAGAAACTAAGGTCCCTCATGAAATCATCCAAGGCTAACATCAAAAGAAAAATAGCCAAGGATTTGAAAGATAACCACAAAGCCTTCTTTAGCTATGTTAAGAATCTAAGTGGCAACTCGCAGATATGCACTGAACTAGTGCAAAATAGCACAAAATATACTGAACCTACTGATATTGCCAGCATCCTGGCAGATAGATTCAGTGCAAACTTCACCCCCCTCTCAACTCCAAAAGGGCCCACAACAATACTGAAAAAGTTTAGGGTCCCCAAAATCACAGACACACAGGTGAAAACAGCCCTTTCAAAAACCAAAAACACAGCATCAATGGGACGGAATAGTGTCCCAGACTGCATCTTGCACGAACTACAGAACAAACTAACCCCCCACCTAAACACGCTGTTCAACCTCAGCCTCTCCACAGGCTACATGCTCATAGAATGGCGCACAGCAATGGTTATTCCTCTCCACAAAGGAGGGGCTACAACTGACCCTGGTAACTATCGCCCCATAATCCTGACTAGCCTGGTCTGCAAGGCTATGGAGTGCATCATCATGGAACTCATTAACAAAGACATTGGGAACCTCCAAACACTTGACATGACCCAATTTGGCTTTGTTAAGGGCAGATCATGCCTACTAAACCTGGTTGACTTCTTCAAGACATTCACCAAAGCCATAGACGAGGGAAAGGTGGTTCACACAGCCTACCTTGACCTCATCAAGGCTTTCGACACCATTCCCCACTCTGGTATTCAGAAAAACTCACCAGCCTGAACATAAACCCCTACGTCATGAGATGGGTTACTAACTGGCTTACAGACAG
>NC_056732.1:1748794842-1748824842 GCF_019279795.1 Protopterus annectens | reverse complement strand
ATGGGCATACTGACTGTTTGCAGTGACGATGGGGGCAGAAGAGGGAGGTCAACTTCTGGGATAGATTCAGCCCCTAACAACCCCATCTGTGCCTCACTATGGCCACCATCATCATCAGACTCCGATGTGACACTGACATCAGGTTGTGAGGGGGACAGAATCCAAGTCCCCTGTTCACCTGTGAGAAGCAAGAAAAAGCAGTACATAACTGCCTGCACTATTATGTATGGTAATCCACACAGACTAATACAGATGAGGATCCACAACTGCATTACCAGTCCCACATCTCCTCAACCCTGCTCCCATGCTCAACAGACAATCTCACAACATACACAGACAAGTCAAGCCTTTTATAACATGCACATCAGCTACATCCAGTTAAAGTTGTCAGTACAATACACCTGTAAGGCATGATATATGACACTATACGAGGTAGAACTACACAGAAAACCCAATACACCTATCTTGAGAATGATATGTCAGTACTAGTGTCACTGCCTCAGGTACATGCCATCTCCCTTATGTGTTTGACCAGGCATCTTGGAGTAATTGCCTATTGTAAACCAGGCTGTGTAGTTGCTCATAACTATAAGTGCAAACATGTTAATGTTCATTCACATACATACTTGTGATTACCCAGTCCATGAACTGTAGTATACTGTTCCAGAATGGAACATAAAAATAATCAACTCTGGCTAAACACAACATTTGTACATAGGGCAATATGGCAACCCATAACTGTCATAGGGTATATATGATCTATAAAACAACAGTATCACACTTACCAGGTACAGGACCACAGACTAGGGCCACACCTGATGGACCTATGAAAAGGAGAGGGAGTGGTATCATCAGCACCACCAAATGTTGCAGAACTACAAGGTAATAATATGTGCATATATCTACATGTACAGTAGCTACTGTGATAATGGCTATATTGTTGACATTCTGAGTATGTGTACACAACTGAACATAAAGCCCAACCTCAACCACTAATGCAGATAGACCTGACACACAAGTACTGGCATGTACACCATGTCACAATGACTGATAAAGTATTTCACTGGCGAACACAGTAAGCTTACCTGGACACTCCTCTACTGTGGACACTGTGGTCCTAGGTTCACTAGGAATTCCTTTGTGGTCATGAGTGGTTATTCCATCGCAGACCCTCCATCGGGGGTAGCACAATCCCTGGCAACAGCAGCTGCCCTTTCTTGTGCAGCATTCATCATGTCTGCAGCCCAATGTTAGACCTGCTCATAGGTCCTGTCCTGTTGGCCAATCTGATTGACATCCTGCACAAGGTCGGCCCACAGTGCTGCCCACTGTCCCTGATTCTGCCTCCCCCTGGACAACAAGATCTGATGATGATGTCTCAGTACATCCAGTATGATGTCATTCTCACATGTGAGAAGGGGGGATGTCTTCTGTGCTACATGGTCCCTGAAAGACAACAAAAGGGGGAACACATTACAGGACCAGATATGTGGACATCCACTATGTACAGATCCAGCACACCCAAAATGGACTGCCCTATCCACTGCTCCCTCACATGTCATACCCCACAGTATGGCAGCACACTACATGTGTGAATACCACCAAGATAGAAGCAATACTGGGGTATGCTCCTGTGTGCCGTGACAGATTCTGTTGTAAGTTCCTACACCCAGCACTGCAGTCTACTGTGGTGTGTTCCCTATGGGCAAACTCCCATTAATATGTCATACGGCTACTGCCAGACTAGTAGCAGTATGCTATTACAACAACTGTATAGGGACAGTCCAGCAACACCAGTGTGCCACAATGACAGTAAACAATGCAAACCTGCTATAGTATATGTTCCCTGTATGCATCATACCTCTCAACTATACAGATGTCTGCAGAATGTCAAGTTGTTTGCCTCATAGTTTTGGTCATTTTCACACAGACTTGTGCATGTTTGTCAAGTGGTTGGCCAATCACTGATGGTTGATATGATATCAGAAAATATAGATAGGCATCTGAGTTTCACGCATCACACCCTTCAGGACTCAATCATGCTGCTGTAATACCAGTCATTCTATTAACTGTTTTAATTTGCAAAAGCAATATTTAACAAGTGTCCCTAATAGTGGGCCTTTCTCCCTCCATTAATTATGGCTTTGTACAGATTTCTTGCTGTAAGAGGTTGACAGGTATGTTAGGCATAGCTGTCAACCAAACGGGGGCAAATGTGAACAGAAACAGGGACTTAGCCAGAGTACATCACTGACACCTTTAAAATGTTAGGACTATTTATGTGACAGAATGAGAGGAGGTGAATTACTGTACATAATTTGATGTTACAGGAATGTACACCCTTACGTATTGTCACTATGTATTATGTATAATCCACTAGATTTCCTACAAAAGCCTTTAGTTGTAGAAGGGATTAAGAGGGACAGAGCAAAGGTTTGAGTGAAAATCAGGGACAGTTGAGAGGCATGCCTGTAGGTGTAGGACAGCAGAGTACCAATGACATGTCATTACCATAGCTCTTCCTGTAGGTGTAGGACAGCAGAGTATCAGTGACATGTCATTACCATAGATCTGCCTGTAGGTGTAGGACAGCAGAGTATCAATGACATGTCATTACCATAGATCTGCCTGTAGGTGTGGGACAGCAGAGTATCAATGACATGTCATTACCATAGATCTGCCTGTAGGTGTAGGACAGCAGAGTATCAATGACATGTCATTACCATAGATCTGCATGTAGGTGTAGGACAGCAGAGTATCACTGACATGTCATTACCATAGATCTGCCTGTAGGTGTAGGACAGCAGAGCATCAATGACATGTCATTACCATAGATCTGCCTGTAGGTGTAGGACAGCAGAGTATCAATGACATGTCATTACCATAGATCTAAGACAGGTTTACTGATGTAATCCCTATTCCCCATACCTCCATCCCATCTGCATTCCATTATATGAAGAAATCATTTACATACCTGGTGGAGAGCAGTACTCCTTTGCTGAACTTTCCTCCCAGCACTGTTTTTCAAATACTGTCTCTGTGTGAGGTAAGTCTCATACAGACTTGTTCTCCATAACCAGCTACTTGTCTTGTTATGGTACTGATCATTAACAGGTAATTGCCTCTGCACCAATCTGTGGTTCTGATATGCTAACTTCAGCCAAAACAGCTGAATTGCACAATTATTAGCCAATGACATGCCACCACAGTGCAATATATAAAGCCTTCATATAGACCTGGGCTCCTTTCTTAGCTGTTTAGATGGACATTACTGAGGCGTGGAGATTACCACATCGCAGAGGGTAGGTATAATAACTGTCAACTGTAGAGATTTATGCAGTATGTCAACAGCTTCGCCTAATATGTGTGGTCAGTGTCTCATGACATTGTGGTCATCTGGTAAATCATTGGCAAATTATTGTGGGTTGAAGTCAGTAATGAAAGACACACATTTGTGTGTCAGACTTCATAACCATCAGAATATGCATGCTAATGCAATAGCTGTTATTCTATCAACTGACTATCTTTGTAAGAGGAAACTGTAAAACATGTCCCTAACTCTGGACCTTTGTACCCCATTTAGTAAGGCTGTGTCTGGATTCCTTGTTCTAGGGGGTTGGGGGGTATGGTAGGTCTGTAGCAGCTACCTTTATGTACAGCTGTTTATGCTACAGGCTGCAGCTGCTGCTGCCGGCTAGAAAACATAGGGGAAGTGTGAACACTTTGGAGGACAGCAAGCTGCAGGTGTAAGTGTGGCAGCTGTGGCAGCCCTGTCATTGCAGCAGAGCTAGGGTAAGGGTACCTTTTACAGTCCACTTGAGGCATGTGATTAAGTTACGTATGTTATGCAACTGTGCCAATAACAGAGTAGTAGGCAAATTATTGTTAGACTATATGAATATGTGCAGTGTGTCCCTAACTGCAGGCCTTTGACTTGCAAAACTGGGTAGCAACTCATTAATTAGCAGTAGCCTGTGTGGATTATGCATACATGACGCAGTCATTACTTGCTCTCATCACAATAATGTAATTGAAATGCAATACAAAACTGGATTTGAACCCAGGACTGTGTGTGGCAAAATGTACTGTCTGCAAGGCTTTTAACAGACTGAGCTACTGAAACACTGAAAAAGCATGAGTATTTCCAATATATACATGCACATATACAGGCTGTGAGAAACATTTCTACATCCATGAGTATATGCATCACTTTATATGGTTGTATTTATGCACCAGGGTCCCAGTTGTACATGTACTTTGCCATAGCTTCCTTAGCAGGTGTCTTTCCACAAGTTGCTGATAAAAGGGCACATATACCTGCTATCACAGGCCTCACTTACATCCATTATTATGTCCTTGGCTGTCTACTCATGTATTATTGCACCAGAGTCTAAGGTACACTCCCATTTTTCCCATTAGTTTTTTTATTTTAGTTACAAGCTTAATGACTGTATGTAGCAATCAGTATGTTTTGCTGGAAACTGCTGTTTTACTTAGGATCTGGTAGCAAGTGGCTATAATTAAGAGGGGCCAGGAGTTCAAAACTTGGTAGAGGTGTTTATTTTCTACATGGAACTAACAATGTAATAAACACATATAATCGTTAAAGCTCAGTTAAGCTGAGCTAAGCGAAGCGACCAAGCATGCGCACCACACCACTCCATGCAAATGTGCATTAAAAAATATAAAGAAAAGAACAAGGAGGTGATATCAAAGTGGTTAAATGGGGGCATGCAGGGAGGAAAAACATAGTGAAAGGCAGGTAGAATGTGCAGGATGGGTGTAGGAAAGAACCATAGCTATCCATTTCTTGTACAGCAACAGCTGTGCATTTTGACAGATTTTGTAGATGAATTTGGACTCTCAAACCCCAGAGAGAGGGGTGAGAACAACATAAATGTGTTGTCAAGCCAATTGGACCAAATTAGTTGTGTGCAAAATGGAGAGTTATATATAGGGCAATATTTTTTTGTGGGACAGATGCCCACTTTTTTAGGGAAAGTGTGGAATGTTGGGGAAGGGACATAGGTACATGTCAAGAGGTAAGTTGGGTAGGAGAGGCTGCATTTGCAGACAGATGAGGCAATAGACAGAGGTGGTATGTGACACATGAGCGGGGTTGACACCTTGGATGGGGTGGGTGTCCTGGAATCCAAATCACACATGCCTCCAGACAGCAGCAGCATGACTCACATCCCCACCCATGGGAGATTTGATACTGCTCCTTCATTGCCCCAAAGGTGGCTGTGTTGGAGGCTGGGCTCTAGGGCCAGCCTGCCCCAGCAGGTTGGCCAGTGTGCCCTCTATCTGGCACAAGTGATGTTCATAGCTCCAATGAACTATCCTGCACACCATGACTGGCAGTTGCTCTTGGGTGACTGCAGCCCATCCACCACTGCTCCCAGGGAGAGGCCAGGTCTTGTCTCCTGAAGTGGTTCCACCCAATGCTGCAGGTGGTGCTGGGGCTGCAGAGGGGCACCAATGGCCTGGGTCCCAGATGTGCCACGACCCATTGCCACAGCCAGTTGAGAGAAAGTATGCGGATCACTGGGAACTGGTCTACCCTGATGTACTGTGGTGATGGAGCATCATGGATTATAGCAATAAGTATAGATTAGTTATGAACGAAACACTGTTAGTAATAGCATGCCAGAACATTGGAAATAACCTAATTACATATCAATGCATATCATGTGAAACACAACCATAAATAACAGAACAGTCAGTATGTTAACAGCATGCTAGTAACAGTTACAGCATAAGGCTAACAAAATATGTAATTTAACAAGATATGTTAATATGCACCCATTACAATGCATAATAATAATAATAAAACACATGATCCAAAATACAGTTAATGTAACATGTTAATAGTAAACCATAACAAATGAATAATAATAATAAATAACTGAAGATAAGGGGTAGGGAGAGAGAGAAAAACAATCCATTAGTAACGTAGGTTATTTACTTGACAACAGTACTACTATCTGCTCTATGGATCTGTCCTCTCTTATGTGTACAAGTCCTCTATAGCTGCTGTAACACATACATACCTCTCAAGCTATTCACATGGACAGTATGGGCCAAGCAATAACAACTACCAGTACACAACTACACAGAACACTTGCATATCAGGTGGACCTATATAACTACCAAGGTATTCTGTGGGCTGAAGTGATACTTTGTAATCTAGGTAATCATTTAGACAGCAATCCTGTGACAGATGGATTATGGACTACTAATTATATAATGTGAAAGCATGACACTTGAGAGACATGTATGTGTACAGTACAGAAACTAAACAACTGTCATGCTTGGTTGGCAGGCATGGAAATAGAACCAACTAGCAGTGACTGCAGAGGAGATCTGCATCAAATGCATTAATTGACTGTAGCAACTTTTACAGACACTCCAGGCATGCAGCCATACCAAGATTGCACATTTTATTTCTTTTATTTTATAATTATATTCATTTTCTTTATGTTATGCTGCATTTTCACATTCCTGCTAATGAGTTTAACAACCTGTGCTATCTAAACACACAATTATGTACTCATAATATGGGCTACCTCAACCATTTACCTGTAGTTCCTGTGGAGAGATAATCTGTAAACATTACGTGACTGATACTGTAATATTTAGTGCTGCATAGCACTGGATTTGAACCCTGGTCTATGTGCGGCAAAATTTGCTACATGCAGAGCATTTAACAAACTGAGCTACTGAGTCACTAGTGATAACTGGCTGACTGATATTTTCCTAGCGCTCACCTCAATCCAAAATATGACCTGGTAGTACTACTACAGTTTTATACTATACTGCAGTGACAGCAGAACACACATGCATAAAATACAATCATGACACAAATAGTAGGTAAGCTATATATTAATTTATAGAATGCAGGTGTACACAATTTGTTGTTAGTGGTTTGAAATATCGGTGAAGTCAACAAACAATATCAACTCATGGAGTGGGCTACCTCACCCATTTACCTTTATTACCTGATGTCTGTGGATGACAGATCATTATGTGAACAATACTGGCCTATAGACAGCCTTCAACACTACTATATGAGTTAACCAATACAATCTACATCCATTAGATTTGCACTCCACAGCTATTAGTGTTATACTTGACTGCAGCACCTTTCCTTACAGCCTGAATGCCTGCAACTCTACTGCAATGGTTACAAGAGAATCCTGAGGTACACCATTTTCCTTGGTGTTAATTGTATTGTTTCATGTTTTATTGCACAACAGTTGGTATTAATCATTTTTTGAAATACATCTCTTATTCCACATTTATTGCACTACAGATCCGCGGTGGTGGTGCTGCGGTAGCGTTGTCGCCTCACAGTAAGATGCTGTCCAGTTCGATTCTCCGCTAGAGCGTCTTCTGCATGGAGACACGTGTGAATGGGCGTACCTTTGTTGAAGGTTGTGTGTCAGGGCTGGTAACTCGGCATGTAAAAATCAACTACCAATTATTAGCAGACCGGAGTTCCGCTGTGGTGACCCCTAACCAGGGAAAGCTGAAAGACACAACAACAACAACAAGACTTAATTGTATATGTGACACTGCCAGCCCAGCTATCTGGAAATTTGTGGATAGTCGTGTGTCATTTGTGAATAGTAATATGATTCATATGCTTGTCTTACAAATGTAAAAGAACTACATGTTTTGTATATATTAAACTACTGGTGCAGAAGTGAATGTTGAACTGTATGTTATGTACTGAGCTTCAAGAATGTAATGACAGTGTACCCTACTGGAAGAACAAAAATGTATATAAAAGATATACCTGGGCAAATGTATGTTTTAATAGTAGAATATGCAACATACACAGTTAACTTGCAAAACTTCAAGAAAATAAGTTGAAAAGTAAAGTATTTTATGATTGTGTTATCTCTCAGTAAGCAGACATGATGTCTAGAGCTAGAGGTTTTCCTATTGTCTTGAAACAGAAGTAATTACTAGGTTTCAAATGTAAACTTGTTTTGTGACTTCCAGTTCTGGGCAAACATCTGAAAGATATGTACTTCTCACACAGATATGATAAAATTCTGTAGGTATCTGTTAGCCTGGGAACTGAAGGCAGGTGATAGAGTGATGTCATCCAGGCCAACTCTCCCAGATAGAGAGACTGGACAATTTGTATCTTGTCTTGGACCTAGAAACACTGATCATCTGCATTTGCCTTGCTAATAGTAAACAACTAGGGTACAGTAATTTATTTTAGATATAGTTAGGAATTTAGTAAAAATTAGTTTAGATGTTTTCTGTTTTTATGGGAGACTGTCCTGCAATTTTTTTAATATTTCCTGTAATTCTGAACTCTGTAGTTACTGTGTTGATTGAGTATTCTCTTGTTATTTTACTATTTATTATTAAATATATTTAAACCTATCTTTGTGGCTGATATTAGTCAGACATATTTAAGCCCTTAGAGTACTTGCATATGTATTTGGGACACTGTACAGGCCACTCCTAAATAGCCTTGGTCTTGGTCACACCTACCATTTGGATAATAGTAACAAGTAGGACAGGTCACCTTTTGTAAGGGCCTTCTAGTAGCTGATAAAGAGGGGTTGGTGGCAGTGATAACTACCTTATAGTCTGAGCAAAAGGGGGCATAGCTAGCAAACCTGTGTCAGGCTTCCCCAGGTGTGTGTTTGTGTTTGTATATAAATCAAGTCTCACAATGTGTGTGTGTGTGTGTGTCAGCTACTTGAGCAGGGACATGAAGCACTGGTAGAACAGAGAGGGTGCTGGAGGTCTTGGCTTAACCCCTCAGCTAAGATCTTAACTGTATAGCTGTGCCAGTGGGGAGTCTTACTGGGGATCTGGAGAAGGAGGCAGAAACTAGCTCCAGACTGACTGTGATGTCTGTGTGCTCTTATGGGAAATTGTACTTTACTGTGTGGTTGTACTTGTCACCCCCCCCCCCCATTATGTACATCCCTCAGTTTTGCCAGTGGTGGGAATTGAGGCTCCTTGATTACTGGACCAGTGCAGGGATGTTACATATTATTTATTTGGCAGTGCTAGGATATCCACATCACATATTAATTGATTGACAGTGGTTAGTTAGCCACATCATATATTAATTGCCTTGTAGTGTTGTGGATATTTAATTCCTGTACCTGTGTACAGTGGTCATTGAAGGTGTTTGTACTGTCAATCAGCCATGCAGTGAATATTCAGAATTCATATCACAATTGTTTTATTTATTTTTTGTTAACTTAGTTAGTCAGGGAGAGCAGGCAAGCATGTCAGCAGAGGAGTATGGCAAGCTGACAAGGAGCCATTTGGTTGAGATGTCAGGCAAAAGGACTGGTGCATGCCAACCTGACTAAAGCAGACAGGATTGCAGCTTTAGTCAGAGCTGCATCATAGAATGGCAACCAGGAGGACAATCAGACTGGCCGTGGAGAAGTATAATTCTAAGAAAATGGACAGCTCAGCCTTTCCACAGAGGACTTAAAAGTCCATCTGGACTTAGAGACTTGAGTTGGAGGCCAAGTATTTGAAAATAGAAGCAGCAGAGAGACTGAGACATCTGGATGCTGAGGAAAATGAGAAACTGCAACATCTGCAGGCTGAGGAGAATGAGAGGCAGAGGCAACATGAAATAGAGATTTTGCCTTTTTAGCAGAGTCATGGAGGTAATGGGGAAGGGAGTAACCGAACCCCAGGAGCAACAAAGGTCAGTAAATTTCTTCCCCAGTTTACAGAGGGGGATCATTTTGATACTTTCATTCATATGTTTGAGAGGGGATGTAAACAGTATGATGCTGACCAAGGGCTATTGGTATGGTTGTTGACCCCCTTACTCCATGGTAAAGCTGCTCTAAACTGTCTGATACTGATTGTCTAAATTATAATACTGTCAAAATGTGTTTGTTAGAATGCTTTAAGTTAAAACCTGAAGCTTATAGGAAAAACGGTTTATGAGCATAGACGCAAGGCAGATGAAAGTGTGTGTGAATATGTTGCTGAACTGAGCACTTATTTTCATAGCTGGGTGTTTGAATGTCAGGTCACCACTTCTGAAGGGTTGGCAGACCTTTTGGTGAGGGAACAAGCCCTTAGCACTTTGCCTGAGGACATAAGAATCTAGTTAGTTGATAGACAAAGCACTACTGCAGATGAGTAAGGGAAGAAGGGAGACCTATACCTAGCAAGCAGGTCATCGTTG
This sequence comes from Protopterus annectens, assembly GCF_019279795.1. Taxonomy (NCBI): domain Eukaryota; kingdom Metazoa; phylum Chordata; order Ceratodontiformes; family Protopteridae; genus Protopterus; species Protopterus annectens. The sequence continues at coordinate 1,748,814,644 of NC_056732.1, read as the reverse complement.
CACAGGAAAGGGACACCCAGTGCTGCTCATGGGTCTAAGGGAACCCATGGTGGGTAACACAGACTGCACCAACAGCATCCACCAGTAGCAGGGGATGCAACCTGTCTAGGTACATGTCCAGGAACACGGGTTAAATGTTTTAAATTCAACCAATGGGGCAATGTAGCATACAGATGTCCATGGAGGCAAGGTGGGTAACAAAAGGTGGGTGTGTCAGTAAGTGTTCATAGGTTCATATATTCATAGGTTGGTATTAGGCTATCAGCCCTAGGGCCTATACAAGCCTAGCCATAACAATTCCCTGGCTATTTCTTCCCACACTACTTACTTCCCTGGACCCCTGTCTAGCAGGGCGACTGACGTGATCCCCGGGGTGAATTTCCTTTCTCCCATCCAATCATCAAGGTTCCTTTTGAAGAGGGCCAAAGAGGGGCTCTGCTTGACATGCATGGGCAGTCTATTCCAGAGTCTGGGGAGTCCCTGGGTCAGGAACCTATCCCTCTAGCATGTTTTGTTTATTGTGATGACAAGATTTAGATCCCTGGAGCGTGTGGCTCTGAGGGATTGGGATTTCTTTAAGTGTAGCAAGTCCAACAGCTCTGGGTTTGACATGGCATTGTATGTTAAACAGAGATCGCCTCAGACTAGATGATATGCGACTGAGTATAGCTGGAGTTTTTTAAGGCGGTCAACATAGGGCATCTGCTTTAGGCCTGTGATTCTTTCAGTGAGGTATTTCTGCAGGCTTTCCAGTTGTTGCAGATGTCTTGAGAGGTACATACCAAATGGGGCATTGTATTCTATAATGGGTCTAATGAGGGATGAGTACAGTGGGACAATGACCTCCTTTTCTCTGGATGAAAAGCCCTTAGTGATGAGGTGTGCCACATAAAAGGATTTCTTGACTGTTGTGGTGATGTGGTTATTGAAGGTGAGACCACTGTCCACCTGTGTCCCTAAGTCTCTTATCATACTTTCGGTGTTTAGTGTACTGCCACCTATGTGATAATTCATGGATACATGTTTTTTCCCAAAGGGGATAACTATACATTTCTTGGCATTGAGCTTGAGCCCATGGCTCTGGTACCAAGCATCTGTTTCTGTAAGGCCCTTTTGTAGAGTATCCACATCATTTGGGGATTCAATAATGGCTCCCAGTCTGCAGTCATCTGCGAACTTTGTTAGCCAGAGTCACTTAGTGTTGGCCTGTACTTCAGAGAAGTAGATGCCAAACAAGAGAGGTTCCAGGACCGAACCCTGAGGTACTCCACTTGTCACTAGTCTGGAGCTGGATATGGAGTCAGCTACTTTTACAGTGTGGGTTCTGTCAGTAAGCCAGTTGGCAACCCATCGAGTGATGTAGGTATTAATGCCCAGCTTAGTAAGTTTATCTATGATTCCAGAGTGAGGATGGTGTCAAAGGCCTTGGCGAGGTCCAGATAGGCTGTGTGGACTACCTTACCCTCATCCACGGCTCTGGAGACTGATTCGAAGAAGTCAATAAGGTTCAGGAGACAAGATCAGCCCTTCACAAACCCAAACTGGGTGAGGTCCAGAGTTTTAAGGTTGCTAATGTCTTTGTTTATAGGTTCCATGATAATACGTTCCATGGCCTTGCAGATCAGGCTCGTCAGACTGATGGGGTGGTAGTTCCCAGGATCCAAGGTGGATCCTCCCTTGTGGAGTGGGGTAACTGTAGCTGTGCACCACTCAGTGGGCACGAAGCCTGAGGTGAGGGTATGATTAAACATGACACTTAGGTGAGGTGCCAGTTCATTTTGTAGTTCATGTAGTACACAGCCCTGGATGTCATCTGGTCCCATGGATGCTGTATTCTTAGCTTTGGAGAGTGCATTTTTTACCTGTGTGGCCATTATTACTGGAATTTGGCAATCTTCCAGTATTCAGATGGGCCATTTAGGGGTGAGAGGGGGGTGAAATTGGCACTGAATCGATCTGCCAGGATATTGGCAATATCCTTGGGATCAGTATATTTAATGCCATTCTGTTGTAGCTCAGAGGATATCTGGACATTGCCATTTAGATTCTTGACATAGTTATAGAATGCCTTGTGGTTGTCTTTGGAATCTTTAGCAATTTTATTTTCGTAACTAGCTTTGTGTGAATGACAAAATGCCAGCAGTAAGTTGTCTCGAGACAATAAGCATACCAAACTACCACAAGAGGTTTTATCCTATATTAGTGAATGGGAAATACGCCATGGCTAAGAGAGACACAGCCTCTGACCTAACCATTGTAAAGCCTGAAATGGTTACAGAAGTGCACTACTTGCTTGGGCAGTCTACTCCACTTAGAACATTAGAAGGGACCCCATTCCAAATATCTTTGGCTAGGGTTCACCTTGACTGGGAGGGTGGAAAAGGAAGCCAGCAAGTAGGTGTGTTTGAGGATATCCCTGTAGATGTCCTGATAGGGAGTGATTTTGATAATGCAGTACCGTGTGTGCATGCATTTACATGCAGTCATGCTTAGAGACAAGCATGTGGGTCTGGTAGCCTGGGGGAGACCCAGACAGACTGCATACTTGCAACCAGGACTGGTGAGATGGTTACTTCAGGGAGAGAGCTCCTGTAACAATGAGACTGAAGGTGAGCCACAGCTGCTTGTGAATATTGATGTTCCCTTGGACAGAGTGACTACAAGGGCAGAGGTGAGTGGTAGTACCTGGGCTGACAGTGAGGCACCACTGTCTCAGAATACCAGACTTCCTGTGGAAGGTGAGCAGGGAAGGGTTACTAAGAGAGAGCTAAGACAGGCTCAGCTCTGAGACCCTATATTACAAGGCCTTAGGGAGGTAGCTAGTGAGGCATCTGATTCTCAAGGGAAAGGGAATCTGTATACTGGAACAGAGGATTACTATATAGAGAGTGGACCCCTGAGGGAGGGCTAGAGGATGAAAGAATACAGCAGATGGTAGTGCCCAGTGCCTACCATTTAGAACTTCTAGCCATAGCCCATGATATTTCTTTTGCAGTTCATATGGGCATAAAATGTACAAAGAGATCTATTATGCAGAACTTCTATTGGCCTGAGATTTCCAGAGATGTAACAGGGTACTGCAGGAACTGTGAGCAGTGCCAAAGGATAGGCAAGGCAGGGGACAAGGTGAAAGCTTTGATGACTTTGCCTGTGACTGAGGAGCCATTTCAGAGGGTAGCTGTGGATACTGTAGGGCCTCTGAGTACCCCATGTTCCACAGGGAACATGTATATTGTAGTGGTAGTAGATTATTCTATCAGATACCCTGAGGCAGTGGCTCTGTCCTCCATTGAAGCAGAAAAGGTGGCAAATGCTTTGTTAGAGATTTTCAGCAGGGTAGGTTTTCCAAAGGAAATACTGACTGATAGAGGTGCCAATTTTATGTCACTCCTGCTGGCTTGTCTGTGGAAGTACTGTGGGGTGAAGCACCTAAAGACCACCCCCTACTATCCCCAGGCTAATGGTCTTGTTGAGATGTTAAACTCTGCTGTCAAGACAATGCTACAGGCATTTGCAGACCAGTTTAAGAGGGACTGGGACCAGTATCTGTCTCATCTGTTTGCTTACAGAGAGGTTTCCCAGGAATCCATAGGTTTTTCATCCTTTCAGTTGCTGTATAAGCATAGGATGAGAGGATCTCTAGATTTGATTTGAGATGAGTGGAAGGGTGAGTGTGAATTCCACAAGGAGTGTGTTGTGGCATATGTCCTAAACCTCAGGACAAGGCTCAGAGAACTCATGGGCTTGGCCCAGGAGAACCTGGCAAAAGCTAACAGCAGGAAAAGGTCTGGTATGACAGGAATTCTCAAGATAGAGAGTATGCTGTAGGGCAGTAGGTAATGGTTCTCATTCCTGTCAGACACAACAAGCTGCAGGCAACACTGGTGGGTCCCTACAAGGTGGTTAGGAAGGTCAGTGATGTTAAGTAAATGGTAGACCTGCTGGCATGAGGCAGGCACACAGATTGTACCATGTTAACCCTATGTCACTAGATGGATTCAAACTGGCTCAAGGACAGAACCCACATGGTTAGAATTGCTGGAGCCATGTCAGACTCCAAACCAGTTATAAGTGGTGTCCCACAAGGCTCAGTCCTGGGACCTCTCTTGTTCGGTATATATTTCTCGGAGGTACAGGCCAACATGGAAGGACTGTGGCTGACCAAGTTCGCAGATGACTGCAAACTGGGCGCCATAATCAACTCTCCAGCCGACACAAGCATCCTCCAAAAGGGCCTCATAGAAACAGACAACTGGTGTCAGAGCTATGGCCTCAAGCTAAATGCCAAAAAGTGTATAGTCATCCCCTTTGGCAAAAACAAAGTGCCCACAAATTACCACATAGGTGGTAATCCATTAAGTACAGAAGAAGTAATTAGGGACCTGGGGACCCAAGCTGATAGCAATCTCTCATTTGACAACCACGTGGCCAAAGTGGTTAGAAAAACATTTTATATAGCCCACCTAATCATGAAGGGATTCACATCTAGATCAGGGGAGGTCATTGTGCCTCTTTCCTCATCCCTCATCAGGCCCATAATTGAGTACAATGCCCCTTTTGGGATGTACCTTACCAGACATCTTCAGCAACTGGAAAGACCCCAAAAGTACCTCACCAAGAGGATCAAAGGGCTCAAACAGATGCCATATGCTGCCCAGTTAAAGAAACTCCAGCTCTACTCAGTGGCATACCATCTGCTAAGAGGCGATCTGTGCCTGACGTATAAAGCCATGTCCAACCCGGAATTAATGGACATGCTGCACCTCAGAAAATCCAAATCCCATCAAGCTACGCGCTCAAGAGACTTGAACCTCAGCAATGAAATAAATAAGACATGCTGGAGGGACAGATTCATAACCTAGAGGCTCCCTTCACTCTGGAATAAAATCCCAATCCAGGTTAGGCAGAGTCCCTCATTGACTCTCTTCAAGAGGAATCTTGATGAGTGGATGGGAGATTGTAGGTTTACCCCGGGTATCACTTCTGTGTCACAGTTAGACAGAGGCACAGTATACTAACCTCGAAAAAGGGCATAGCAAAATTAATTTAAAATGGGTGGCGAAAGCCAAACACATTCTGGCTAGGCTTATAAATGCCCTAGGGCAGATAGCCTAGTATGAACCTATGAACCTATAAACCTATGAACATGATGAAACTTTACCATGATAAGGAGGCCTTTGTGCTAAGTATTTGCAGTGGATTGCAGGACTAGTCTGAGGGGGATCTGGTGACTGATCTCCCCAGTGAGGCTTGACCTGACACCTCAGTGGAAGGGGTAGTAATGTCCCAGCAGCTATCCCCTACCCAGGTTCGAGAAATCCAAGCAGTATTACAGGAGTTTTCGGGCATGTTCACTAGGAAAACAGAGTGCACCCACCTGGTGCAGCAGCATGTGGATAAAGGACCCCAAAGGCCTATTAAGCAGGATCCATATAGGGTGCCTAAGAGAGTGAAATGTATTCTGAGGGAGGAGATACAGGAAATGTTGGAACAAGTGTAATTCAGGAGTCCAGCAGTCCCTGGGCACTCCCAGTGGTGCTAGTACCAAAGAAGGATGGCAGCACCAGGTTCTGTGTGGACTACAGGAAATTAAATACTTACACAAAGTCAGATGCTTACCCCATTGTTAGGACAGATGAGGCCCTAGAGCAGCTGGGTGGGGCTATGTATCTTACCACTATTGATCTTACCAAGGGTTACTGGCAGGTGCCCTTCACTCCCAGTGCTGGAGAGAGAGAGGTCAGCCTTTTTGACTCTTTTTGGCTTTTATGAGTTCACAAAAGATGTTCTTTGGGATGAAAAATGCCCCAGCAACTTTCCAATGTCTGGTAGATTGTATCCTAGCAGGAGCAGGAGATTTTGCCCTTGCTTACCTAGATTATATTGTCATCTACATCCATTCCTGGCAAGAGCACCTTCAGCATGCATGCCTGGGCAGGCTACTGAGGGCAGGGTTGACCATTAAACCCAGCAAATATTAGGTGGGTATGGCAGAGGTCTCCTACCTGGGGCATACAGTAGGGAGTGGCAAGATCAGGCCAGAACCTAACAAAGTGGAAGCCATTTGGGCATGGCCTGCCCCTGTTACCAAAAAGCAGGTGAGGGCATTCTTAGGGACAGGAGGGTACTACAGAAAGTTTGTCCCCAGTTATAGTAATATAGCTGCTCCCCTCACAGCCCTGACAAGGAGAAACAGGCCAGATAAGGTAGCGTGGACCCCAGCATGTGCACAGGCATTCCAGAAGGTTAAAGGAGCTTTGGGAGGACCGCATGTGTTAGCCAATCCAGATTACAGGAAATAATTTGTTGTGCAAGTGGATGCTTCAAACCGTGGGGAGGAGGCTGTACTTATCCAGATTTCCTCAGAGGGAGAAGAGCACCCAGTGGTGTATCTCAGTCATAGGCTCCAATCTAGGGAGGAATGCTGTGCAGCTGTAGAAAAGGAATGCCTAGCCAAGTGTGGACACTGCAGAAACTTCAGCATTATCTGCATGGAAGAAAATTCCCTGTAGTTACAGACCACAATCCCTTAACATGGCTACATCGAGCCAGCCAGCAAAATGCCAAGTTACTAAGGTGGAGCCTAGGGTTGCAAGCATATATGACAGTGCAGCACCGCACTGGGGTTAGCAATGGCAACTCACATGGGCTCTGAAGATATGGAATGGGGTAAGGTATTCCCAGATAGGTTCACTCCACCCTCTCAAGCAATGTTTCTCAAGGGTCACTCAAAAAACTATCTTGAGTTTTTGGGGAGTGGAGAAATGTGACACTGCCAGCCCAGCTATCTGGCATTTTGTGGATAGTTGTGTGTCGTTTGTGAATATTAATATGATTCATATGCTTGAGTTACAAATGTAAGAGAACTATTTGTTATGTGTATATTAAACTACTGGTGGAGAAGTGTGTGTTGAGCTGTATGTTATGTACTGAGCTTCAAGAATGTAACCACAGTGTAGACTACTGCAAAAGAACAGAAATGTATATAAAATATGTACTTGTGGAAATGTATGTTTTAATAGTGGAAGCTGGAACATACAGTGTTAACTTGCAAAACTTCAAGAAAATAAGTTGAAAAGTAAAGTGTTTATGGGTGTGTTATCTCTCAGTAAGCAGACACAATGTCTAGAGCTATAGGTTTTCCTATTGTCTTGAAACAGAAGTAATTATTAGGTTTCAAATGTAAAAGTGTTTAATTGTTTTGCAACTGCCAGTTCTGGGCAAACATCTGAGAGATATGTACTTCTCACACACAGATGATAAAATTCTGTTGGTATCTGTTAGCCTGGGAACTGAAGGCAGGTGACAAAGAGTGATGTCATCCAGGCTAACCCAGCAGTAATATGTGATATTAATTTAAGAACTCTCTCAGATAGAGAGACTGGACATTTTGTATCTTGTCTTGGAGCTAGAAACACTCATCATCTGTGTTTGCCTTGCTAATAGTAAGTAATTAGGGTACAGTAATTTCTTTTAGATATAGTTAGGAATAGTGACTATTAGTTTAGATGTTTTCTGTATTTATGTGAGACTGTCCTGCAATGTTTTAAAATATTTCCTGTGATTTATGAACTCTGTAGTTACTGTGCTGATTGAGTATTCTCTTGTTCTTTTATTTATTATTAAATATATTTAAACCTATCATTGTAGCTGATATTTGTGAGACATTGTGAAGCTCTTATAGTACTTGCATATGTATTTGGTGACACTGCACAGGCCACTCCTAAATAGCCTTGGCCTTGGTCACACTTACCATTTGGATAATAGTAACATTACACAGTAGGATTGGTCACCCTTTGTAAGGGCCTTCTAGTAGCTGATAAAGAGGGGTTGGTGGCAGTGATAACTACCTTATAGTCTGTGCAAAAGGAGGGATAGCTAGTAAACCTGCACCAGCCTTCCCCAGGTGTGTGTGTGTGTGTGTGTGTGTGTGTGTGTGTGTGTGTGTGTGTGTGTGTGTGTGTGTGTGTGTGTGTGTTTGTATATAAATCAAATCTCAAAGTGTGTGTGTTAACAACTTGGACAGGGACACGAAGTTCTGGTGAGACAGAAAAGGTGCTGGAGGTCTTGGCTTATCCCCTCTGCTGAGATCTTAACTTTATAGCTGTGTCAGTGGATAGACTTATTGGGGATCTAGAGAAAGAGGGAGAAACCAGACAGACTGTGATCTCAGTGTGCTCTTATGGAAATTGCACTTTACTGTGTGTGTACTTGTCATCCTCCTATTCTGTACATCCCTGACTGTTGCCAGTTGTGAAGATTGAGGCTCCTTGATTACTGGGCCAGAGCAGGGGTGTCACAGTATACACTTTAATGCAGTTACTGGTATTGTTTCATGTCTTATTGCACAGCAGTTGGTATTAATCATTTCTTGAAATATAGCTCTAATTCCACATTTATTACACTTCAGATTTTATTGTACATGCTTTAATGCAGTTACTGGAATTGTTTCATGTTTTTATTGCACTACAGTTGACATTATTCATTTCATGCAATACAGCTCTAATTTCACATTTATGACACTAGAAACTATTGTATATACTTTAATGCAGTTAATGCTTTAGTCTTTCTTGCTTATTTGACTACAGTTAGCGTAATACATCCATACTCACCACAATCATGGTGCAACCTGGCCAGGTGCCCACCATGCAACTTGACATTATGAGCCTTCTCACCTGCAGCTGTTGGGAGAGAAGCACACCATTATACATACCAGTTTTACAGACATTCAGATTACATATTGATAAAACACTGGAAAAAGTGCTTACATACTTGTGGGACATTTCCTGCCCAAGTTTCTTGGACCCAGGTGTCTAAGAGTCCCCTCTTTCATCTCTTCTGGTCATCATGATAGTGACAACACTGCTCATCTGTGCGGGGGATACCAGTAACACTGGTTATATCACTTGCCAGCTGGTCCCATGCCTTTGCCTTGCACTCTAAGCTCTGGTAACCTCCCTGCAGCAGCTGGTCATCATGTTTTTTTACTAGGAATTCAGCCATGACCCTGGACTCCAGAATGCCAGAATGCTGCACCTGAAAGTGTGCACTTTCACCAACGTCTACCATAGCACCTGTCAGATAAAGAATTCCAATGGATTCTGCTGTATTCCCACCTATTGGTCTTAATATAGGCTGTTTTCCTACCCTTTCACACCATTGGGCAACATTTAAAAAAGGGCCACATTGCTTAGCAGAGCACAAACCAGTGCAGCTGAACTGAGCAGTGAGAAAACTTGCAGAACTGTATGTTTAGCAGTGCTTAGCAGCACGCAATCCAGCCAAGCAGAGTCAAGCAGTAAATAAAGATTGGCAACTCTTACCATGTTTATGCAGTGGTTAGCAGGTTAACTTAGCAGCTCTTAGCAGAACTTAGCAGAGTGCAGTATGCTATAATTTAAAATAAATGACATAACTTGTATTTCAAAAATGAATGCTTATTTTCCTTTTCATGTATTTAAACCCTGACCTACTGCACATATGGCCATAACTTTTCTCATTTAGGTACATGAATATGAGAAAGTCTGCTATACCTATGCATATAACTCTGAGCTACCTATCAGCAATGCTGTGCTCAGCTACACTTAAACATGACATTTAAATAATTAATTAAATACATCCAGTTTCTACTTTTAGATGCCTGGCAGGTGTCTACAATCTTATCTGTGGGTGCCGCTTAGCAGTGCTGTGTTCAATGCTGTACAAGCATGTTTTTAAATATAAATAAATAAATAAATAAAACAGTAATAAAAAAATTGGACAATGCAGGGAGTATCTTACTCATCTGCAGACATAGTTAGCACTGCACTCCCTACACTGATGTAAAAACCATGTTCCTCAGTTCTCCCTCGGAAATGTGCCATCATTAATATGCATGGAGTGCTGCCGAGGTGGAACTATTCACACAGACATGGTAACATTCCATGTAGGCATTACATGGTGCCTACATAGATGTTATTAAATTCTGGGGAATATCTGTATACCTATATAATATGGATTCACTATATAATCCTGAAATACTGAAATCCCGAATTTCAGTATTTAGAAATTACATAGGAGAAAACACCAAACACCGAAACCCTACAACCACGAAATTAAAAATCCCGACAATACACTACACACACATCATACACACAACTACCCCCCAACTCAAATATAAAATAATAAACTACAGATAAGCAGGGGGGCAAGACCCTGCACCCCCCATAAGGGGGGCTGCGCACCCTACACCCCCCCTACTTATATATACTAATTCCAAGATTGCACAATCAGCCACACAAATGTAACTCACACATTTTACACTCCCTCGCACACACACATCACAGTCACAACACACACTAACATACACTAAAGCCCCTAACCAACACACATACACATATATGCATACTCGAACAAACACCACACCATTCACACACCACAAGACCAGAAGCGCTAATTCAAAATCTCTGTACTTCGGGATTCTGAATTTTTACTGCTTCTGCTGTTTTGGCATTCAGGGTTTCGGTATTATAATTTTGATATACTTGTTGTTGTGTCTTTTGGCTTTTCCCAGTTAGGGATCACCACAGCGGAACTCCAGTCCGCTAATGATTGGCAGTAGATTTTTACGTGCCGAGTTGCCGGCCCTGACACACAACCTTCAACGAAGGTACGCCCATTCATGCATGTCTCCACACAGAAGACGCTGCAATTCGTAATTTCAGTATTTTGAAATAATATAGTGAACCCATATAATATATATATGTGTGTGTGTGTGTGTGTGTGTGTGTGTGTGTGTGTGTGTGTGTGTGTGTGTGTGTGTGTGTGTGTGTGCGTGTGTGTGTGCGTGTGTATCTAAGTACACAATTATTTTTCTGATGTAGAGACTACACAGTTTAAAGGATACTGGAATATATTCAAGGAAGACAGTGTTATATATATGTCATATGTTGAGAATTTCTCATATATACTGTAAAAATATAGGTGATGCACTGACTCATAAGAAATAAGTAGAAATGATTCAGTGTATGCAATTATCACAGGGAACGTCTGTGATAGTCATAATGTGTCTAAGCACATCATACAAAAAGCTGGAATGATTATGCTATGAGCTTTACTTACAGAGGACATTTACATGTAATACAGTTGGTGTACTTTATGTGATTATTTTTGTTGTTGTTGTGTATATGGTTTGGTTTACATTGGTAAAACTAAGAAAACTAAAGAAACATACTCAGGAACATAATAATATTAAGAGTCATAAATGTGAAAATGCCCTAGCTGATCATATTGTTAAAATGCAATTACAAAATTAATAGTTTAAAAGTATTCTGGGAGTTCAGAAATGTCACATCTGCAATCAAGGTTAAGCCAATACTGTTTACTATACATGTCCAGTGACCCCTATGGCCTATTAGTAATGCATGTGGCCAGGCAAGTGTGTACAATGAGCATCTCACTGTGACCACATAAGGGACCCAGGGAAAGATCATGTGGAACCAACTCACAGCCTCAGTGAGTTACAAGCAGCTGTAGTAAACACTGAGTGAGCTTGAACATCTAGGTTAGTCAGTAAGAAACTGCACTCACAGTTGGTAGTCATTCTGTATTTCTTGTAGAAGGAAGTAAGGGGACTACACCAGAGGTCAGAGGGCAGAGGAGGTAACAGGCCCACAGAAACAAATATATAGCTGTCGTAAGTCTGCTAATGGAGCTGGCAACAAATTCAGGGCTGCAGAAGACAATGACAAAAGGGGTATGAGATGTATACACAGAATGTGAAAGACAGGCTAGCTGGGAGACAGAAAAGTAATTATATTATTATTATTATTATTATTATTATTATTATTTTTTATTATTTTTTTTGGCTACCAGGAAGGTCTGACTGGTACATGATGGGCCACTTTTCAGTGGAGATTGAGAGAGAAAAGCTCACAGAGTTATACTGACCAAAACCAGTTCTGATATCAGCAGACCTGGATCTTTGTGCCTGTGCTGTAATGCAAATGTCATAAAAAACACTCAATACAGCTTTTAGGAGATGTGAACCCACTAGCTCTTCAACTGATATGTGATCATGCAGTTTACTTACAAACTGAGCCACAGAAGGCAATGCAAAGAAAGTGTCCACAAACCACATAGCAGGAGAGGGGAGTTGAGCACAAACATTTTACCAAGCACTTTATTTACAACCTAAGCCATAGAAGCAGTTATAAATAATTTGTCAGTGAAGCACATAGCAGCTGATTGATGCACATTTACAGACTGGAAACAAAGAAACAAAATAAATCACATGTCTGAGGGACATGTTTAAAGGCCAGGCCAGTAATACCAGGAGAGACTTCAAGAACACCAATCCAGTTGTCCAGCTCCTGTTTAAAATAAAAACAGTGTATTATACTGCTTACCTTGCACTTTGTTCCAGAGAAAGCATAGGTGCTGCATGACAAATCTATCCCTTCTGTTAGATTTATTTATTTGTGGGAGTAGATTTAGATGTTTCCATCTTTCCAATTGCTTGACATACTTATTAAACTACATCTCAAACTGGGCATTGTACTAAAGGGTGGTTCTAATCAAAACTGAATTCCAGAAGGTGATGACTTTTTTTGGTCTGTAAAAATATCTTTTATTATGTGCTGAGCAAGTTAAAAAGATTTCCTAATCATCACTGCAATGCGATGGTGAAACATAAGAGAGTTGTCCACCCATGTGTCCAGGTCTCTCATGACCTTTTCATTTTTGAAATGATGTGAAACTACAATCCACTCTGCTACAGGCCCCATGAGGAGCTCAGTGTCTCTCCAACCTAACACTACTCTTAAGTATTCAACTGCGGTACCACCTTTATCATTCTTATAAGAAAAGCGCAGTCTGGGTCTGAACCGTCTGCAAACAGCTAAAGTTAACTTTGAGCATTTATCTACCTGTTTGAGCCAATATTCATTTTCCCCTGGAGAACACTCTGCTTTGGCTAGTAAGCAGCCCCCCACCCCACACACACACACACACACACTCATCTTCCACTTTCTCTCTTATTCCCTTCTGTTAGCAAATAGTATCCATAACTGATCAATACTGTGTGTTTGTTAATTTAAATTGAGACCACAGTAGCCTACTGATACAAGGTTATCCTGTTTTTCCACCTGAGAAACGGTTAAGAAATGACTTACAGTTTCAGAGCGGTCCTTGATCAATTGTGATTGTTTCTTAAACACAAACTTGTCTTTGCTTTGGCTCATTAGCAGCAGTGCAAAGAACTGCCTGCTCACACCCTTGTTCTCCCCTCCCCCTTCCCTGTTTATTACCTTAATAGAATCCCAAAGTTAATAAATATTACCTGTGGCAGGCACCATTTTTAAAACTACAACCACCCTTGTCACTATCATGTGTTCATTTATCAGTTAACTCTGTTACCTGATTGTTTCCAGCCCCCTCATAAGAGCAACTAACAGGGTCTCTACCCGCTTCGCTCCCCACCCTGCCCCCTATTCCCTCCTGCCCCCAGTGGCCTCACCTTTATTACACTCACAAACACCTCCCATCTTTCCAATAGTCAACCACAGCGCTAACCCAACACTACCTCCTCCATCTTCCCACTACTATCACACCTCCTCAACTAACATGTACAAGCATACCTTACCTATGCTCACAGCATGCACTCTCCTTGCATATCTTACATCCTACCAAAGCTCCATCATTCCCCCACTCAACCACTACCACTGTACTACTACTCACACCACCACTCATGTCTCACCCTCACTCAGCTCCCCTCCCACCAACTCAAGAACCATCCCTATGCACCCCCCACATATTCTACCAACTATATTACTCAAACATAAAGCATCCCTACAACTTAACATAGTAACCCTCCCACAATGCCTATTACCCAGAGAGCACAATCATAAAGTGTCCCTTATAAACAAACACATTCAAAAACTGAGAAAACTAATAACCTCATGCATATCAAAACTAGCCCTAAGTGGAGACATCCACCCCAACCCTGGCCCTACCATCTCTAACCCCAATCCTCATAATCAGACTAGAAACCACAACTTCTCCCATATTACAGCCAATAGAAAGCCAAGTGACTTCCTTCTACTAAGCCTAAATATTAGAAGTATATCCAACAAAGTCCATGAACTCCATGTCACCATAGACTTGTACTCCCCAGATATAGTCATCCTGACAGAAACCTGGCTAAAACCTCACATTACCAGTAAGCAAATACTCCCTACAGGTTTATTTATTTATTTATTTATTTCAGTTTGATGACCGGGGAGGTCCACTGGGCTCAGGAGCCCATTTTCAGTGGAGGCCCGGGGAGAAAAGCTCCACATTACAAAATACAAAGATAAAACAAAATACAAAATACAAAAGATAAAAATAAACATAAGATTCAAGGTACAGATACATAAGGATGCAACTGTCAGTCTACATGGTATGAATGCTGGTAATTTTTGATACAGAGGTAGTAAAAGGAATGGTGTTTACATAACATATTATTTATATCTTGAAATGGATGATTAAAGATTACAAAGAGTCTGATTCTAGTAATGGCAGAGTGGTAGACCAAGCATAGGTTTTTAGGGAGGGGAATAAAGGGAGAGCAAACTATTTACAGTATTTACATATATACACAGGACAACAGTAGCAATAAGTAGATATGAACAAGGTTGATAGTAGTAAGAAATTGAATAGCATTACTGTTAATATGTACAGTGAGGGGCTAGGGGGAAAGTGCAGTTGCACTTCCACTTAGAAAACAGGTAGGAATGGAGTAATTTTTGAAATTATTAGGATTTTCTATCAATCTTAAAGAAGGAGGAGAGAGTTCCACTTTTTGGCTAAGGAAAAGAAAGGAGGTGCTGCCGAGGTCGTTTGGTTTGTGGACATTGAGTAGGTTTAGGTGGGCTGAACGAAGTGGCCTATTAGGGTATATGGTTGAAGGATGTTGGATAGTGCAGGACATTTAGAGGGGCTAAATAATAGCCTGTGGGCAGTGGTTAATTGAGGTAGTCTAGAAGGTTGCGGAGTTCTAGCCAGTTTAGTGACTGGAGGGCAGAGCAATGATGGGAGGAGTGTTTTGCTTTGGTGGTGAATTTAGAAATTTTGTTATAACAACTTTCCATTTTTGAGGAGGTGGAGGATAAGTTAGTTAATAGAGGGGCACCATACATTAGTGAGGGAAGAAGATAGGTAGTGGCAAGCGTTAGTCTAGAAGCAGGAGAGAGATAGTGGAAGTTTCTGTATAACAGGCCAAGTTTTTGATGTGTTTTCTTAATGTTGAGTTGAACGTGGATGTCAAATTTTAGGTTTTCATCGATAGTGACCCCAAGAAGTTTGGCATCTTGGGACAATTTCTATGTTAGAATTTTAAGGCTTCTAATTTTGAAGGTCTTTTTGTCAAGAGGGAAGGATTTTGTGAGGGAAGAGTAGTATTTTAGATTTGTTAGCATTTAGAGATAAGTGATTATGGAGCATCCAGTTCTCAGTGGCAGAGAAGGCATTTTGAGTGTGTGCTAGAAGTTCAGGGAGATTGGTGGCACAGCAGATTAAGGTGGAGTCACGGTGTAATGCGATATCAGTATTTGGGATAGCAGAGTGGAAGTCATTGATGAAGATATTGAAAAGCATGGGGCCAAGAATGGAACCTTGGGGAACTCCAGTGGGGGTAGGAAGGAAGTTAGAGGTGCCTTTTCTCCATTTTATAGCTTGGGATCTGTTGGAAAGGTAACTTGAGAACCAGGATAATGTATTGTCAGAGAGGTTAAGGTTAGAGAGGTGACTAAGGAGATGAGTATGGAGACAGTGTCAAAAGCCTTAGAGAGATCAAGTAGGACTGTTGAAACTATTTTGCCAGAGTCACGAGCATGATTGACTATATCAAGGAATGAAAGTAGAGCAGTTATAGTGCTATGGCCAGGGCGGAAACCATGTTGAGTGTGAGAGGAGGTGGTTTTCGTAAGGAAAAGCATTAGTTGAACATGAACGCATTTTTCCAGTATTTTCGATACTGGGGAGAGGATGGCTATGGGACTAAAGTTTGAGGTATTATTGTTTATACCACCCTTATGAAGGGGTGTATAAGGCAGCACGCCACAGCTTAGGGACATATGATTCCTGTATGGATCGATTGATTAGGATGCTAATGGGAGCGATTCCATCTGCAGCAATTTGTAAGAATTTAGATGGAATATTATCTGGGGCATTTGAGCAAGGTTTCAGTTTGCTGAGAAGTTGTTTTATATATGAGGTAGAGACTGGTTTGAGTTGAAAAGTGGTGGGAGGGTTGGGTTTAGAGGCTGGGGTAGAGTGACAGAACTGTGAGGATGGGTTGGTAGGGAAGGATGTATTTAGTTCAGCTATAGAATTAATAAAGAAGGAGTTGAACAGAGTAGCAATTTCTGTGTTGGATTTGGTAGTATCAGGGCAAGGATTATTTTTGGTGCCTGGGTTGAGAAGAGAATTTATGGACTTCCAAAATTGTTTGGGGTTATTAGAATGGTTGGCTTGGAGAGTCATGTAGTAGGATTGTTTGTCTTTGTATATAAGTCTTTTAGTAAGGTTGCGAAGTTGTTTATATTGAAGTAGGGTCTCAGGATGTTTATTATGCTGAGATAGTTTCCAACATTGTCTCTCTCCATGAGTTTTGGTTTCTCTAGTTAACCATGGTGTGAATTTAGATTTGATTCTTATGGTTCGCGGAGGTGCTTGGGTGTTAAGTATATTTAGGAAGGTATATACATAGGTTACAGCATACTAAGAGTAGACCGGCTAATCAAGAAAGGAGGCGGTGTAGCTATAATATTTAAACAGCATCTAAACATCCAGATCTTAAAATCATCAGCTTCCCAAATAGGCAATGAAGAAATAATATATACCAACCTCAAAATAAACCAAAACAAAACCATCAACTTAATTGGATGCTATTTCCCACCTGGCCAAAACATCCCTCCACTAGAAAACCTCCTCAGCTGGTCTACCCACCATCTCCCCCAAGAAACTATAATTTTAGGTGATTTCAATATTGACTGGCAGTCCTGTTCTGGCAACCATCCAACCCATCATGTAAACCTTCATGGCTTCACCCAACTAGTCCAGTCACCAACCAGGATAAATAAAAACTCCAGCAAGCACACTACCCTGGATTGGATACTAGTCAGTAAGAGCCCCCAGTCATATATAACAGGCTGCTTATCAGATAGCCTCAGTAATCACTCCCCAACATTCCTACTCAAAAAATACCTATACCAAGCTAAACCTGTCATCTGCCATTAAATACGTAAAAAACTAAACTTTAACCCACTCACATTCATCTCATCCCTCAAAGAATGTAACTGGCATCCTCTAAAGCACCTCAGTCTTGATGACGCAGTTGAATTTTTTAATACTACCTTCCTGAGCATCCTTAATTACCATGCCCCCATAAGACTTTCCAGAACCAAAGCACAACCCTCCCCATGGCTACAGAAAACCACTAAGTCAGAAATGAAATACAGGGATAAAGTCTGGGAGCACTGGTGCAAAACCAAGACACCCTCAACTAGACAGAAATTCCTAGAACTACACAATAGAGTCAAACATCTAATAAAATAGGACAAATTCCAATACTACTAGTCTGCCCTAGACTCCTCACAACACAGCCCCAAACAATTCTGGTCCTCCATAAACTCCATCCTCCACCCAGGTAAAGTTAGTACCCCTCCTCCTAACATCCCTCACTCCTCAGAAAATATTGCTACCTCATTCAACACACACTCCACACAAACCATACTATCACTAGCTAAACAACACAACCCCCTCCCCTCCAACCCACACCTTCAACTAGTAATCTCCCCACTGCCTTCTCTTTTTCTCCTGTACCTACCTCCAACATAAAAAAAAACTCTTAACTAAACTTAAGCCCACCAAATTAGCAGCAGACAACCTCCCAAGTGAATACCTACAAATCGCAGCTGATGCTCTGGCCTACCCAGTATCCATCTTGATTAACCGATCTCTGTCAGAAAGTTCCTTTCCCACACTGTGGAAAGTATCACATATAATTCCCCTCCACAAAGGCGGACCCTCCACAGAACTAACCAATTACTGCCTCATAGCTATTCTCTCTCCACTGTCCAAAATACTAGAGAGATGCATACACTCTCAGGTGTCAGACTACCTCCTTACTAACAACCTCCTTTCCAATACTCAGCATGGTTTCCGACCAAACCATAGCACCACCACTGCCTTACTCTCCTTTACTGACACTATCCTTCAGTATAAAAACAATGGCTATCTTTCCTCTGCTACTTTCCTAGACCTATCTAAAGCATTTGACATGGTCCCACACAAACAACTCCTCAATAACCTATCCTTCTCTCAGTCAGTCACCAACTGGTTTCAGAGTTACCTGTCTGACCGCCAACAATCTGTTGTATGGCAGAATGACATATCTCCCCAACTACCTGTCTCCATAGGGGTTCTCCAAGGATCCATCCTTGGACCCCTACTCTTCTCTGTTTTCACCAATAATCTAGCATCTGCCACCAAACATGGCACACTCATACAATACGCAGATGACTCAACCATCATCTGCTCAGCCCAGTCCCTACGCAAACTACAAAAAGTCACACCGGAAGCCTTTTCCTCTGTTGAAACTTGGTTATCCAATGCCCAATTTATACTCAACCCAAACAAAACTAAACTACTCATCTTTCAACCCACCAAACATACTCAAAACAACTCTCACTTTAACATCACAGCAAAAGACAACACCACTACATGCCCAACTGAGCACACAGCATTGCTAGGAGTGGAAATAGACAATAAACTAAAATTTGACATTCACATATCCATGACCATAAAAAAAGTCCACAAAAAACTAGGAGCGTTATACAGAAATAAGCAACTTCTCACCAAAGCAGCAAAGATTTCAAAAGCAAATTCCCACCTTATCTCCACCCTACTTTATGCCTCTCCAATATATACCAACCTAAGGCAATGCGATCTAAACAAGCTAGAGACTTGCTACAACAAAATCGCCAAATTCGCCACAGGGGCATCCTACCATAGTCACCACTGTCTCTCACTTGCTGAACTGGGCTGGCTTGAACTCCCTCACCTCCTTCAATGGTATCAACTCTCACTCGCCCACAAACTAATAAACCATCCACTAAATGTCCCATCTCTCCACCACCAGACCACTAAGATCAAGCAACAAAAAATCACTTGCAGATCACTAAAGCCAATAACTCTGCTGGTGAAGCACTATACTCTTGCACCATAACCAAATTATGGAACTCCCTCCCACCCACAATTACCTCCATACCATCATGCACCCACTTCAAAACTTTACTAAAAGTACACCTAAAAACATGCTGGCTATGCCCTTGCAACTCCCACTCTAATATCACCCACCCCATCCAACCACTACCTTTCTTTCTACACCACTAACTACCTTGATTATAGCAAGCTCAAATGCTCATAAGCCTAGTACTTATTATACACCAGGAACTTCTTATTGTAACATTTGTTAATGTCTGTTATGTACTTCACAGATAAAGATTCTAGTTGTCTACTGATGTACTATGTTCTTCATCTGTAAATATGTTGTAAGTAATTGCTATGTTAAATTAATCGCTATGTAATCCAATGTAACTACTGTCTGTTTATTTTAACTGTGGAGCTTTTCTCCCTGGGTCTCCACTGAAAATGGACCTACATCCAATCGGACACTCCTGGTTAACAAATGTAAATAAATAACTGTGTTATATATGCTATATGCTGGAACAAAAGTGTTCTTATCAAACACTATAATGCTGCAATCATGCTAATCCTAT
>NC_056732.1:1748677366-1748794342 GCF_019279795.1 Protopterus annectens | reverse complement strand
CAGGTTTGTGTTTCCTGGATTGCAAATTTACCTCATTTGCATGCCTTTCGGCTGCAAGTGTGGTAATTTGCATATCCCAGCCCTGTCCGTGTAGGAGATGTTTTAGGAGCTCTCTTACACGCCCCTACAAGCTGTTCCTGGATCGCTCATCAGACATGATGGCTGCATGGAGTCTTACTCTACTCATACACTCCATGCAAGCCATTGTGAATCCAGCAGTTAGTATGATCTACAGCTCTTATTCTAATCACTTCTTTGGTTTTACATAGGATTGCTATTACATTTAAAAATTCTTTGAATGTAGGGACTGACTTTGATTTCTGCTTTTTGTAATAATTTATCTAGCTACTGCCAGACTCCGAGACATTTTTTTTATTTTTTACAGAAAAAGGAAGTGGAGCATTCATTAGTATTGTTGATGTAGTTAAAAATAATTATCGAACTATAACTCCTTAAAAATATTTATTTCTTCCCATTAAATCTTTACTTTTTCACAATTCATAAATATTTGTGCTCAAGTCAGCTTTTACATGTTATCTACATCACCAGCAACCTGATAAAAGTCATTTTATTAAATTTAGACATTTTATAAGGGGGGGGTTTATATATATATATATATATATATATATATATATATATATATATATATATATATATATATATATAAAATACACAAAAGCAGTCCGGACAAGCACCGTGAAGCCCAAAAAAATGTTAAAGTCCTTGTTGTGGAGGCTGTTTGCTGTACAAGCTGCAACACTTTAAATGGAATCCACTTACACGTATAAAGCCACACTGAAGTCAGAAAAACTTACTTTATTATTAAAACAAGCGTTTTCACTGTGGTTAAAACTACAGCTTCATCAGAGGCAAAAGTAAAATGCAGTATCAGAGTCAGGTTTTTATACAACACACCCTCGCCTTAATTAGTAATGTAATCACAATGAAGGCATGTTAGCAGCATTTCTTGCAAAAGTAAATTCAGGGAGTAAAAGCTCTGTTTAGGAGCATTCTCAAAAGTATGTAGTTTCATACTTTTAAAACAGTTGGAAACCATGAAACATTAGTGCTTCAGCAATTTGTTACATTCATATACCAAGCAAATGTGCATTAAAAGCATGCAAATGTATAAGAAGTGTATGCACAATAAAAGCAGTCTAAAAGCAGTGCATAACAGATCTACATATAAAGTGTTTGTAAAAAGTATCTAGTGAGATCTCTACCGACAACTATGGTTGAAGCCTTGCTAAGTATGAATCTTAAAAAGTAGTAAAAGTGTATATACTGAAATTACTATTAAAGTAAAATAAATTGAAGTGGAAAATGGAGTAAGGCAAAGGTAAAGGAGTTATCTTTTATAGCTCCTCATTTTCAGGACACAAGCTATGTTGCAGTGTTCATTCAAACCTGGGTGCGAAAATGAGTCTAGTAATATTTGCCATTCTAGCTCCTTATTCTCCAAAAAGTGCTGGGCCCCCTCTTTCTGTTTTCTTAACCTGGTCAATTGCAATGAAATGAAAGCTATGTCCTTGATGTTTCATTACATGTTTAGCTAGAGCGCTTTCTTTTTTTAGTTTCCTTATGGCATAATCATGTTGGTACAGCCTGTCCCGTAGTCTCCGGTCAGACTTGCCTATATAAAATGCTTCACAGCAGTTACACTTAGCTAAATAAACTATGGATCTAGAATCACAGTTAAGTTTATGTGTAATGTGGTACTTTTTATTACATATTACAAAGGAATTGGAAGCCTTCACAAGATGGCAATAGTTACATGCCCCACACCGAAAACAGCCTTTTGTTCTAGTCATTAGCTCCGTCTGTTTACTTCTTTCTAGCAAAGTTTTCAAATTATTGCCTCTCCTATATGCTATCAGAGGTTTTGTGCCTATATATATATATGTATATATATATATACATATATATATATATATATATATATATATATATATATTTATTTATATATATCTATATATATATATATACACACACACACACACACACACACATATATATATATATATATATATATATATATATAAATTAATACAGTTATATTTGTATCATCAATTGAGTCACTGAATCAATCCATTACTATTTAAAATGTTCTAGAATTTTTATCAAAGTTATTATTATTTATAATTAACTTATATAATCTGGACAAGCTTCCTTTGTAGATCAACTTACCTTTGATGATTGCAGTCATATACTCACATAATGGGGGAAGAGTATTCTGTGCCTCTTCACTCATATTACCTACAAATTCATTTAATTTCTTACTGATGGGTAATAGTAGCTGATGAACAGATTCATCCAGCTTAAAAATTTTTATTAAACATTCTGGTGACTTAGCTTTCCCTTTGTCAAAGCAGTCAGACCATAATACTAACACATTCCTTTTTAGTAAATTAATTTTACATTGTTCTGAATTTTCACAAATTGAGAGGTGTGTGTGATGGGAAAGCACAAACATTTTCCATTTTAAAATTAATGAGGTGTTAAAAACATATTTCTTAACTGTTTTTAGAATTTATTTCATATATGCAGAGTTTAAAGATTGAAATGAATTTCCTTCTAAGGTGTTTTATTAACCAGATGAAAGTAGTGTTATACTTCTAGTCTAAGGTGTTTTATTAACCAGATGAAAGTAGTGTTATACTTCTAGTTTATCATAATTAATAAATGTATAAGAATTTAGTATAATCTGTTACTGAATGGTTTTCCATTGACTACTGTAAGTTGAATCTAACCAAAGTATAATGGAGTTTAAATCTGCAGCACTGGAATAAGATTCTATGCAGATATAGGTCTATATGAGGAAATTAACTTTTTATCATTTCTTTAAGTATAAGTGAGATTACAGAAAATTTCCACGAAGGAGGATTATTTTATCACTCTGAGTTATCCTGAAGCTTCTCGCAGTAGTTCTAAAATATTTAATTGAACCAAGTTATATAATTTCATAGTTAGACCATGTAACTCTGGTACTTTGCCATTTTTCCTTTTTTAAAATGTCTTTAACTTCTATTAGGGTAACAGGCTTACTCAACAGAGAAATTTGCTGATCATTAAGTTTATTAGTAGCATTTGTCTTTAAATACTTATGAATTTTGCAATCATCATGATTATTATGTTATCTTTATTAACAGCCTCATGGAATTTTTAAAAATTCTAAGTATATCATCTGTGTCAGAAGAACGTTTATTAATAGTGTGAGGATTTTGGATTTTATTGTGTTGTGCCTTTTGCTTAACTATTTAACTTCTATTAGCTAATCTGTGAAGATTTTTTTGGAGTCATCACATAGCCATGCAATTTTAATTTTTCTAAAGCTATCTCTACTTTATGTGTTAAAATTGTTTTATACTTTGTCATTAATTTTTAAAGACTTCAGTATTATCAACTTTCTTTGCTTGTTATTCAAACCTCACGTTATGTATAGCATCTTGTATTTCTAATAACTATTTATCCCTCTCTTTCATTTTATTACTAACATGCATTTTAAGGAATCCCGTAGTATGACTTTGCTAACCGTCCATCATCATTCAACAATATAAAATTCTCAATTTGTTCCTCAAGTGTAACTCTTAAATTATTTTAATTTTATCATATATACTGGAATTCTATAAATAATATGAAATGTCCTTAAATCCATTGATATAATAATACTAAGTGCATTATGTTCAGATAAAGAACAAGGAATAGTTTTAAAATAATTAACTTTATTCAGCAAATTTTGGAAGAATACATCCTCTCAATCCATGTTTACACTCCTTGTGTTTAAGAATAACGGGTGAAAAACAATGGCTTATGTTCTGCTTTTACTAAATGAACTAGATTATTATTACTAATCAAAATGAAATAACTGACTCAGCAATAAAATACTCAAATTTCATCTCTGACTTATGAAATAAGTTATTTCAGGTAGTCTTAGTGAATCCACTGACACATGCTATGCCAAAAGCTTCAAAATACATGTAATCATATTTCAGATTTCAGTTTTCAGGATCTTTTTGATTTTTTAATGTATTTTTCTGTGAAAATTATATGCAGTCTTATATATTTACATTTCTGCCATATGCAGGTATATGTAATATAGGGCTTCCTTATAAGCAGTTTGCTATTCAAATATTTTTTTCCTGTCTTATCTACTGATATTCTACCTTATTTTATATAACATGTATTTATAAATGCTCCCACCAAAGATCTATTTAATCATCATCTCTCTATTAGATATTGCAGCACATGCATATATTTCTTAACTTACTGATATTGCTGTTTTATTAATATTGCATAAAAGAGGTTTCTTTCTTTGTAAATGTCATATTATCCATAAGGTGTTTACTCTTCTTATTAATTATATATTATATGCAGTCTTGACTATATATAAAAGAAGTCATGCCTGTCTAATTTAAATGCGTGTTTTTAGAAATTGTGTACTATTGCTCTGGTCTGAGTTTCACATCCTGACATTGCTATCTAATTACATCATGTGAAAATTACAACTCATAACATATAACAGCTACAAATTTCTTCTGTAAGTTTCTCAGTCTTCACAAAGTCCTCTAAACTATTCTAATCAGTAAAAAAAAATTCTAATGTTATGCCTTCCCTTTAATATATACAGCTGGGTTAATAACACTGCAGCATAAGCTAATAACATTCAGTAAAATGCAAGCAAATTATATATCAGAGACAACACAATGTAAAGCATTACCATATCTTTTTGTTTCCAATTCTGCACTTCTAAATACATATATTTTTAAATAAATGCTATTCTGAACAGATTTCTCACCTATACACTTGAAAAGAAGTTCAATTCTCTCTTTATCATTGCAGCAGCTATTCAGGCACTTTCTGCTTACACAAACATTAGTGATGAACTTTGAACTCTTCTAGGACCTGGATTTTCATCAAAACAGCTTGCGAGGCAGATAGAAAGTAAAACAGGCAAGAATCAAGTAGTTTCATACAACCAAATCATTCTTTTGATCTTGAGATTTTTTTAGTGCTAATTGCTTCATACATGAACAGTCAAAGGAATGTGTCATAGCAGAGCAAAGAAAACACAGTCGTCATCACTTAAACACTTATAATTAGCATATTACTTAGATCTGACATTCATTTAACCTAGCAATGCACATACTGAGTAAAATTAAAACAAATAAAATAAAATTTGTATCTTATATAGACAAAGTTACCAGTTTTATTAATTATAATTTAATATAATTCTCATACAGGAAAGATTTCTTTAACATTTAAATTATCACTTATATTAATTATAATTTAATGTCATTCTCATACAGGAAATACTTCTTTGACATTTAGAAATCCATTTAGAAATTTAGATTAAATGAAATATATTAAGTCTTTCACTATAAACAGGGGCAGCCTGTGCTATTGGACTGCCGGACTGCAGCCCCCTCAACTTTAAAATAAAGAAATAAAAAGAATAAAAAGAAATAAATAGAAAAAAAAATTTTAAATTGCGGACTTCGCGCATGCACACTAGTCCGGACTGCTGCTGAGACAGTTTGGAGCATGCGCAGATTGTCTCAGCAGCAGTCCTGACTGGGAAACATGAAGAACAGAGCTCCCAGAAGTCTATGCAGTTTTAAACTGCATAGACTGTCCCGCTGAGAAACTACATCGGTCGGACTGCAACGTCAGCAGTCAGGAGTTTAGGATCTCATGACAGGCAGGATTGGAGTTTGCTGCAGTCTTGTTGGGGGAAGATCTCGCAACGGGCAGGGTCAGAATTATGCGGGTTTTGGATTTATGGACAGGGACTGGATTTGCGGTGGTGTACTACAGGTAAGTGTGTGTGTGTGTGTGTGTGTGTGTGTGTGTGTGTGTGTGTGTGTGTGTGTGTGTGTGTGCGCGCGTGTGTGAGAAAATGCCCCAGGTGCAATATACTGGTGGTTAGATTCATGGTGGTGTGGTAGGGAATACCTCAGGCTTGAACCCTGTACCTTGTATGCAGGTGTTAAAGACCTGAATTCCCTACCCACCACCATTTGTAAAAAAAATTGCAGATTTTTGCCTCATATTTGATCTGATCTATTCCTCATAATATCTGTGGTTTGTAAATATTGCAATGCTTGATATTTGATGGTGCAGTGGTAGCACTGTTGCCTCACAGCTGCGGGTTCTCGGGTTTGATTCTTGGCTGGGGTGCCTTCTTTGTGGGGGTCTGTATCTTCTCCCTGTGTTTGTGTGGGTTTGCTTTTGTGTCCTCCCATGTTACAAAGACATGTCTGCATTATTTCTTCCTGGGCCTCTACTGAAAATTGTTTTTTTTGTTCCAAGTCAGACTGTCCTGATTAACAAATGTTAAATAAAATTGACAGGCATTTGAATTTCAGACTTCAGGTTTCTGATGTTTAATTCCTTACATATTTGATGGTGCAGTGGCAGTATTGTTGCCTCACAGCTATAGGTTTTCTGGTTTGATCCTTGGCTGGAGTGCCTTCTGTGTGGAGTCTGCATCTCCTCCCTGTGTTTGTGTGGATTTGCTCTGGTGCCCTGTCATTTTACAAAGACGTGTCTGCAGTATTTCTCCCTGGGTCTCTGCTGAAAATTGTTTTTGTTCTGTCAGCAGTAAAATTGACAGGAATTTGAATTTCAGACTTCATGTTCTTCAAAAAATACATAGTAACACAACCGTAACACAACCTTTTATTCTAGCAATTTTCTAAGTTTATAAGATGAATATTTGAAATTTGTCCCTATTTTTGGGACTGTATTACCCCATTATTGGCTTCGTCCAGGTTTTTTGTGCTAAGGTTGACAGCTATGGCAAGAACTGAATTCACTGAATATGTTTGAGGGCTGTATTCCCTCATTACTGGGTTTGTCCAGGTGTTTTGTACTAAGAGGTTGACAGCTATGGTGAGAACTGAATTCACTAAATGATAGCCATTTAAGTTTCAGTCTTCCTCTTTTACAAAGCAGCTGATTTGGCGTAGTGGTATGTTGCTCTGACTGTTTTGCACAGGGACCTTGGCAGTAAAATGTATGGTGGTAACGCAGCATTTCTCTTTCACAAAGCAGCTGATTTGGCATAGTGGTATGTTACTCTGACTCTTTTGCACAGGGACCTTGGCAGTAAAATGTATGGTGGTAACACAGCATTTTATTCCAGCAACTTTCCAAGATTATACAAGCAATATTTAATGTGTCCCTGGTTTTTGGGCTTTTGACCCCCCCCCCCTAATACATTTTGGCTTTTTCCAGTTTTCTTGTGCTGCGAAGTTGAGATGCAGTTGAGTATTGAGTAGATTTTACAAGGAGCTGAGAGCTGCAGGGGAACAGAAGTTTAGTGTTGCTTAAGTGAAGTTGGTTTGCCTTGTTAATAGTGCAACAGGTTGTGTACTTGCTTTTTCATGCAGAAGGCTGTGGGTTCTACTCCCACAAGGGGTGGATGCTGCCGTACTGAGAATGTTCTCCTTGGTGAAGATACTAACTACGAGTCTGTTATCAGTTTGCCATCCATTTCCTCTTGCAATATTACTAGCTTATCATTTTTTTTAATGTAATATAGGCAATTTATTCCTGAGGGGCAACAGACACTTTATTTTTCAATGAAACCATGAAATATAAAGGTGTTTGCTAGCAGCAACCTCTTCATTAGTTACAGATTTCTTTAATGTGGAATTATTTAGATGACTTTTACTTCTTCAGAGATTGTGCATATTTACTGATAATGGACTGTAGAATTGTGCATATTTACTGATAATGGACTGTAGAATTGTGCATATTTACTGATAATGGTGGACTGTAGAATTGTGCATATTTACTGATAATGGTGGACTGTAGAATTGTGCATATATTTACTAATAATGGTGGACTGTGGAAGTCTGAGTAGACTTTTATGATAAATGTTCTGAACTGGGCAGTTTTGCCATTATGGGTGCATGCGTTTTGTTTCATTGCTTACTGGAAAAATGTTAAAAACAAATTTAAAACGCCCTCTAACAACTGTACTGTATTGTACAAGGAATATAATTTAGTACAATGAGGAAGGTGTATCAAAGAGCACATGTATGTTTCAAATGCAAGGGGCCTATGATTTGAAAACAGCCCAAAATTAATCTTTATCTGCTACTGGCAAAACATATTTTCTTTGAATGTGGGTTTCAATGCTGTTTCAATAAATGTGAGTTTCAAGGGCAGAGAAGTTTTAATGCTAAGTTTTCATTGTGAGACTGCATTGCTTTGTTTAGCAGATGACT
The DNA here is from genome assembly GCF_019279795.1 of Protopterus annectens. Classification (NCBI taxonomy): domain Eukaryota; kingdom Metazoa; phylum Chordata; order Ceratodontiformes; family Protopteridae; genus Protopterus; species Protopterus annectens. Next base: position 1,748,786,108 of record NC_056732.1, on the reverse strand, counting down.
TCGTGTTTGTGCTGTAAAATAGAAAATAAAACTTTCAAATGAATTCCAACTCATCATAGAAGTAAAGCAGTATGCACATTAGTGTTTATGGTAAATGGAGTGAAATAGCCAAGTAATGGTTCACTGGAATGGCTGCAGAGGCTCCATTCAACCATGATTTTGTCAGGGGGGAAGGGCAGCAAACTCAGACAGGCCCAGCTGAACTATACCTCCCAACTGTCCAGATTTTCAAAGAATGAATAGATTTTTGCTTCTTATTTTTGGTTTGTTCTTCATAAAATTTGTAGATTTCTGGCAAATCATTTAGGAATTAAGTCACTAAATAATGATACACTGAGTTTCAGACTTCATAACCGTCAGAAAAATGCATGCTAAAGTAAGAACTGTTATTCTATCAACTGTCTCAATTTATACAAGAGCAATTTTTAGTACTGTTTATATGTTCCCCCAATATATTTGGCATTGTTCAGATTTATTGCATTAACGGGTTGAGAGGTACATGCAAATAAATTGCTTTATAGAATTAGACATAGCCAACCTTTCAAATGTCCCAGATATTGATAAAAATGTTGCTCTTCCCCCTAATAATCCCTCTGCAAAATAGCAATTTTGGAAGAAAACATGGAGGGTTTACAATTAAGAAATAACTGTAATAATAAAAGTTATAGATTACTTGAAATGCATGTAGATTCTTTTAATTTTGTCAGCTGCTCAAGTTAGCAGTACTAATATTAAAGTGCCCCTTCTTTGACAGGTTCCCAGCTGTATTGTGTGGCTATTTTATATTTTTGCATCACGCTTTTGGTCCATTTTTCATAAAATTATGTTATTTGGCAAATTAGTGACAAATCATTAAAGACTGAAGTTAGAAAATAATGACAGACATTTGAGTTTCAGATTTTATACCCTTCAGAAAATTCACACTAATGCAAGACCTATTCTATTATCTTTCTAAGTTTATTAGAGCAATATTTAAAAATTGTCCTTATTTTTGGGCCTTTGTCCCACTTCTGTGTATGGCTTTGTCCAGATTTCTTGCTCTGAGGTTGAGAGGTATGACAAATATGTCAGGACCCTCACAGTCAGCCAGAGACATTTCAAATTGTGACATACTTGTTGCACCCCACTTCCCCATGTATTTTATTTATTTTACATTTGTTAACCGGGCTAGTCCAACTGGATACATGTCCATTTTCAGTGGAGGCCCGAGGAGAAAAACCTACAATCTACTAAAACAAGTTAAAAATGTCACACAGTGCAGGAACACAAAATTATACAATACTATAGAACATACATTATACAATACTATAGAACATACATTAAACCTGCTACAAGTTATATAAGCATAAGCAATAGAGTTCAGTATGAGGCTTAGTAGGAGACAAAAAGTCAAGTTAAATAAACAACTAGGGTAGTGAATTGCGTCATTGTAAGAAGTTGAGAAAAAAAATAGATATATTTCTATTTTAAGAAAGAGTCACAAGGACACTTATGAAAAGGGAACTCAGGTGAGCTGGAAATGAGAAAAAGAAGTGAGAGGATGAAAGAAGCAGATGACTGAAAGAAAAAAAACGGTTAGTCAGGGTTGTTACAAGAGCATAGCCAGTGATTGGAAAGGAAAAGTTTTAGTTTAGCTTTAAATAATGGGAGTGAGGTTGTGGTAGTGAGGTCTTGAGGTAGTTGGTTCCATATTTTGCCAACTGAGTTGGAGAATGTGGAGTCACCTGCTGAGTTATTAGATAGGGAAGTTTGAATCAGTATCTTGTTAGAAGAGCGTAGGTTCTTCAGGTTTTTGTAGGGTTGAATGAGAGAGGAGAGCATAGGAGTGTTGTCAGAGTGATAAAGGGCTTTATGGGCAATAGTAAGTTGGTAAGATTGTATTAGGTGGGGTAGTTCTAGCCAGCCTAGTTTTTTAAGATTAAGACAATGATGAGTCCTATAAGGAGAATCTGTAGCAAATCTAGCAATGTTGTTGTATGATGAAGCTAGTTTGTTGAGGTTATACTTAGAAAGGTTAGTGTAAATGGGTGAAGCGTATAGTAAGGTAGATATTAGATGTGATCTAGCTATGGTAGTTTTAGCTTTGGGAGTTAGGAAAGATTTGATTCTGTAGAGAGAACCAAGTTTTCTGTTAGTAGCTTTTATTGTAGAGTTGATATGAGTGTCAAATTTTAGTTGATTGTCAATAGTAATACCCAAGAGTTTAGTGGCTTGGTCTGGAGAGATGAGGTACCATCATTGGATGTAAGTGTGAAGTTAATAGAAGGGGACATGTGAGTGGGTGCAAGAGCAGGAGTTTGGTTTTCTTAGGGTTGAGGAGAAGACAATGATTAGAGAACCATTGCTCTATAGTAGTGAAGGTTTTTTGTGTGAGAGTGTGCAGCTCAGTCTGTGTTGAGGCTGAGCAGATTATGGTCGTGTCATCTGCATATTGAATGCAAGTTGATTGGGTAATGGCTAGATGAAGGTCATTTATAAAAATGGAGAATAGCAGGGGACCTAAGATAGAGCCCTGAGGGACCCCTATCGAAGTTGGGAGGAGATCAGAGAGATGTTTATTATGTAGTGACTCTGGATGTGTCCAAGCAAGGCAAGGAGTAGTTATGCAGTGTAAATGTGCAGTGTGTCCCCCATCCAAGGTAGACACAAGTACTATAGTGGCTTTTCATCTGTCCTTGATTTTGCAGAACGGTCTGGTTTCTGTCATATTTTTGTACTGTTGATTTATGCTTATTACTCAGATTTATGCTTATTACTCAGAAAGTGCCTGTTGCTCTGTGTTTAAGTAACAATGCTTTAATGACCATAAGGTAAGCTTGTCTGAGATTGTAAGATGCAAGTAAGCTTTAATAAGCATACTGTTAAAGAATTGCCAACATTGAAAGCCTTTCTGTTGTTGCCATGCAGAGAACATGCAGAGAATACTTGACTAGATAATGTATAAGCCTTGGGTATTAAAGGACAGGATTCCATTATTTTAAAAAGCTCATTACACTTGTTGGAGACTTCCAGTCATCTCTACAGACTTTACCCGTAAATTAAACAGAATGCCAATCATGTGTGGTCCATAACCTGTACAGTAATCTTTTAAGCAATGTATCTTGAGCTTGTTTCTTGTTTGCTTTTCATTTTTTACTTTGATCATGTTTTCCCCATGAAACAAGTAGATAGTTGTCAGGCAGCAGGTCTTTTTGGATAAGAAACATTTTTACAAGTGGGGGCATCACAGAGATTTCTACTTTCAGCATGTTATTTGGTACTTTAATAAAGCTGAATATAAATTATAATTAGAACTGCAGTGCAAGGAGAAGTGGTTTGAGTTGAGTGCTTCTTGTTTTTCTTATACTTGATTTTGACTGGCATTCCAGTAATGTATTTAAAAAGTAATTTATTTTTTCATGCCTCATAACCTTTTGTTTCCATCTAGATATTAAGTAAGCTGTCATGCAGCCAATGCATTGAAATATTTTTATTCTTCTACACTTATTTTTGTCTTGATTGGACTCTCATAATGATGGTTTGGCACCCAGGGCAGCATATTTAATTAAAGTTAGTTTTTGTGGTTGTGAGCATAGCTCCTCCCCTTTCTAGTTGGCCACACCCCTCCCCCTTGACCCCACCCATTCAGCTGTCTCCTGCAGCCCCCCTTTGATTTGAAGTCGCCAGCCGCCACTGGCTATAAATATAGTAATACTAACTATTTATATTCTCTATCACATAATATGCTTTAGTTTAAATCAGAAATACATGCTTACACATGGCTTGAAGCTTAAAGTCCTAAATAAATTATTTAATTAGACAGTAACTTTATTGTTTCAGAAAATAAAGGTCCCACAATCAGAAAATAAATGTCACTTTCTTTTAAGCTTTTTTAATTTTAGAAGCAATTTTCCATGAATTTGGCTCATTCTGTCTCATGAGGAATGTAGCATTCCAGTCTATTACTTTGGTTTTGTTAAAGATTTTATTTTTTATTAACAAATGTGGATGCCTAATCCAATGTGTCAAGGACTTTAATTCCTTCAGAAATAAATGTTTTGATTTTTGCAGGAAACACCTAAGTTGCTTTAATATTGTTCTTTTTAAGTTTTGTAATCAGTGACAAACATGATTTCATTTTACTCATTACTTTACTGTAATAGTCATTGTCAAATCTGATTATATGCTTATCTATTTTAATAAGTGGTCTGGGCCATGCTGTCTTTAATATTTTGCCTTTTTCCATGCTGGACATAAACTTAGCTATCATTGAATGTGGTGGTGAATTTTCCTTCTTTGAATGTGATCTCAATGATGTATGTGCTATTTCAACCCCAAACAATAAAGTTTTGGGTAAATTTAACATTTTATTCAGCCAGGTTGTTAAGAAAGTTTATTATACTGTCTCCCTCATATTTTTCAGGTATGCCATAAATTCTGATATTGTTTTGTCTCACTCTATTTTCTAAATCATCAACTTTATCTATAAGCCCATTTTAAAAGGAGTTCAGTCTGAGAATCACATTCAGTTATTCTCCCTTTATGGTTATTTAAAGCTTTGTCTATTCTGCTGATTTGTGCATCTTGTTGTTTCATAAGAATTTCTAAATGATCCATCTTTCTTCTGGATTCTTCTTTGAAACTTTCTATTTTAGTGTCCAGTTTGTCCATTTTTAGTAAAACATCCTGCATGCTAGATATTCGTTGGTGGTTATCTTTTTATCAAAAGAATCCTGAGTACCATTTTTTGAGTGGCTCATTTTGAAGTCTCAACTCTCCTAACCAAGCAGATGAAATTCTGACAGGAAAAGTACAGCTTTTGAAGAAATTCAAGCTATAAATATTTTCTCTTACTATTAGTGAGAAAATAATATTATAAATTGCTTCTAAAGTTAAAAAGCTTAAAAGAAAGTGACAAAAAGGCTGTCAGACTTGAAAAAGAATCACCAGAAGTTGAATCAGACCAGGATGAGGCATCAGAGTCATGGTGTTTAATTTCCTGGTTAGGCAATGAGGGTAACTTAATGCCATTCAGTACCAGATGCAAGCTGGATGGTAGATGTGGAATCTGTTTTGATGGCAAATAATTCAGAAATAGTTCCAGATCTGGTTTGGATGGCAAAATATCACTGTCTGTCACTTCCGGATGGAAAGATGTTCCTGGTTTGTTGTGTGGTTCTGCTGGTTCGTTTAGTCTGATGTTGTGGTGTTTTGGTTACACCCATTACAAGGTAGGGGCTTTTTGACATAAGACATGTGGATCCAGTTGGGACATCCCTCACAACAGATGGTGGTAGAACTTGCAAAATCAAGTTCAGTCCTTTACATCTTGGGCTAAGTGAGCTTCATCAGGAATGGACTGTATTATACACCTGACCTTCAGGATGCAGGTCATAGGGATCCTGTACTGTGGGTCATCAGGCTGCATGCAGAATGACACAATGGTATTTCTGCAAAAGCGAACACAGGGATTTATGATGGGAAAGCATGTTCTCATCAATATCCTGCAACTCTAAATTCTTAAGGGGGGTGGCAAGCATTCTCATATGTCTGCCTATAAGAATTTCATGAGGGAACAATTTTCTAGGGCACTAGTTGCATTTCTAATACTAAATAAAACTAAAGACAATTCTTGTGGCCATTTAAGACCAGTTTCTTCACACACTTTTAAACTGTTAACCTTTGATTAGCTTTCTCTACTATTTCAGAAGCCTGTGGTCTATAGGGACAATGAAAATTTACTTGATTAGTGAAATAAGATCCTTGGTCTGACTCAGTACTGCAGGGAATACCGAATCTGGGTATGAGTTCATCTTCAATGCCATGTGTGCATCATTCTTCACACATAGTTATGCTTCTATCCTTGCAGGAAAAAAATGTCAATTTTTACTAACACATAGCAACATTTCTGCAATTGAGGAAGCTTAATAAAGTCCCACTGCAGGGTATAAAAAGGCCTCCAAGGCTTTTTTTTATTGAACAAGTGAATGTACTAATTTAGACACCGATTTAAACAAATTGCACAAGTATTTACAAAATGTTGAGCCACTTTTGTGAGATGAGGTGCATACCAGTCAGTGAAAAACTGTTTTATCAATGCATTTTTTGCTCATATCAAAAAGCAAGTAATAGGTTTAACCAATTAATTTAGAATATTTAGTGGGGCTACTAGGTGATGGTCCAGATGACATCACAAAAGGTCCAGAGAGCAACTACAGCCATCACTTATCAACCTCCTTCTTTCAGAGTCTTCTGTCTGGTCTTTTAAAGACAGCAATGCCTGTAAAGAAAAGTTGTTATTTTTCATTCAGTTGTTGCATGCAGCAGGTTTTGCCACCATATTCGAAAAAGTGTTGCCCTTGATAACAAAAGAACTATCAGACTGATGTGTGGTTTCACTACAGCTATATCTCACGGTAATAACAAAGCATCTAAAAGTTCATTAACAAAAATAACATTTTTAATTACTGTCCCTGTTGATGTTAAATAACCCCTTTCTTTCCAAAGTGTACCAAAAATCATGCAAAACACCATGGACATAGCAGGAGTTACTGTAAATGGTTACTGACTTATCTTTGCCAGATTTGCATGCTTCAGTTACAGCTAATAATTCAGCTACTTAAGGTTCATAGGTTAGTACTAAGCTAACTGCCCTTGCAAGCCATTTTAAGCCTAGCCAATTATCTTTTGTGAGACTCAAACCCTGCACCTTGTGTTTATAAGGCAAACACCTTAACCATTAGGCCTTCCCAAGCAGATGCATATTCATTTTATTGTCCACTTAATAAAATGTCTTGCATGCAAATGGAAAAGACTGCTACGAGTTCACCATCTTCTCTTCAAATGCAGGAGCCGTCTATAAAAAGAGTGAGATTTGGATTCTACAACGGAATCTCTTTCAAACAAAAACAGGGCGGGTGGGTGGGAATAACTGAAGAGCAGAATAACTTCAGTTAAAAATTCCTTCAACACTCCTTCATACACAGTTTAAATCAAATTAAATACTGTATAATACTGTATTTTTTTTTTTTAAAAAGTGCAGATATAGGTACTTAAATTCTCTCAAAGAATATAACCAACAAAGGACAATCATAAGGCCTTTTAGCAATTGTGGAAACTCCCAGATATGCTCAGATATTAGTCCAAATGATACAAAATCACTGAACCCACAGACATTGCCAACATACTGCAAGGTTCAGTGCTCAAACTTCACCCCTCTCCCCCTAAAGGATCCTCCCCTAAAAGGGAGAGACTTATCCCAGCCCCTAAGGAGTGTAGCCTCCCGGACATCTCAAATGTGCAGGTGAAAGTTGCTCTCTAAAGCTAAAACACAGCATCAATGGGACGGATGGTGTCCCCGGCTGTGTGCTACAGGATGAATGAATTAACCCGCACATAAGCAGCAGTGTTTAATCTCAGCCTTACCACAGGATCGTGCCCAGGGGTGTCTGCGGCTGCTGCAGCTGGTCCCACTCTCCAAAAGTAGCGCCTCTGACCCTGGTAATTACCTAAGCTTAACAAGTCTAGTCTGCAAAGCTATGGAGAGGATCATAATGGAGCTCATAAACAAAGATATGGGACTTGCAGACATTGGACCCGACCCGACCCAGTTTAGCTTTGTCAAGGAAGATCATGCCTTTTGAACTTGGTCGACTTCTTGAAACAGTCACCAAGGCCATTGATGAGGAAGGCAGTCCATACAGCCTACCTTGACCTTGCAAGGCAAAGCTTTTCGACACAATACCCACTGGTATTGTAGAAAACTTACCAGCTTAAATGTAAACCCATATGTCACAAGATGGGTTGCAAACTGGCAAGGACAGAACCCACAGGGTTAGAGTTGCTGCTGTGTCAGACTCCAAGCCGGTCACAAGTGGTGTCCCACAGGGCTCGGTCCTTGGCCCCTATTGTTTGGCATCTACTTCAGAAGTACAGGCCAGCATGGGAGGACTTTGGCTGACAAAGTTTGCAGGCGACTGCAAACTGGGCGCCATAGTGGAAAGTGCATCGGACACGGATATCCTTCAGAAGGGACTCACGGAAACAGATAGCTGGTGCCAGAGCCATGGCCTGAAGTTAAACGCCAAAAATGTATAGTCATACCCTTCGGGAAAAACAAGGTAACCCCAAGCTACCATATAGGTGGCAATCCACTAAGCACAGAAGAGGTTATCAGGGACCTGGGGACCCAGGTTGACAGTGGCCTTTCTTTGACACTCACATTGCTAAAGTGGTTAGAAAGACCTTCTACATTGCCCACCTGATCATGAAGGGATTCACATCTAGATCTAGTGAGGTCATTGTTCCCCTGTACTCTTCACTTATCAGACCAATGATCGAGTACAATGCCCCATTCGGGATGTATCTCACCCGACATCTGCAGCAATTGGAGAGACCCCAAAAGTTCCTCACCAAAGGATAAAGGGACTCCAAAATCTGTCATATGCTGCCAGATTGAAGAAACTCCAGCTCTATTCAGTGGCATACCATCTGCTCAGAGGTGACATGTGCCTGACATACAAGGCCATGTCCAACCAATTAATGGACATGCTCCACCTCAAAAATCCAAATCCACCAAAACCACTAGAGCAAGCGACTTAAACCTTAGCACGGATATAAATAGGACGTGCTGGAGGGATAGATTTATCACTCAGAGACTCCCTATGCTGTGGAATAAAATCCCGGTCCATGTGAGGCAGAGCACCTCGCTGACTCTGTTCAAGAGAAATCTAGACCTGTGGATGGGAGATCGTAGGTTTACCCCGGGAATCATCTCTGTGTCACTGCTGGACAGAGGCACAACAAACTAATGGGCACAGTATTTTTTCATATAAGGGGTGGCGTAAGCCACAAAAATTTGGGCTAGGCTTATAAATGCCTTAGGGCAGATAGCCTAGTATAAACCTATGAACCTATGAACCTATAATCTAGGAGGAGGTATAGTGCTAGTAACCACTACACAGTTGTGGAGTTCTTCACTTGTTGCAAGGATTAAAATAGCAGGGTAAAATAGTGGGCATCAAACAATCTGCAAAGAAGGGTTATTAAGTAAAGACAATTCATATTTAGACAATTGTGCTTCAGACAGATATTACATTTAAATCTTCAGTGACAAAACCTCTATAGAATGCAGAATTGCCATGCAAGTGTCATGCTCGAAAATTAGTGAAGCTGTCATGTCTGCAATGCATGCCATCATGGCTACCATCCTAAGGCAACGGAGGAGGGCTGCTGCTGCAGGATCAAGATTTGCACTGAAATAAGCAACAGGTCTAAAACCATCATTTCTATGTTGTGCTAGCAATCCTAAAGCTACTTTTTTCCTTTCACTTCAAAAAAGAAAAAATATATTTTAGTATAATCTGGTAACCCAAGTGTAGGAGGATTTAAAAGCAATGTTTTCAGTTGGACAAAAACTTGTTCATGCTATTTCGGCCAGATTAAAGGTTCAGAGCTATCTTTCTTTAACAATTATAACAAAGGTCTTACCACTTCTGCATAGAAATCCATTGTCAACAGCAATGTGTTAAACCCAGAAAAGCTTGCAGCATTTTCAGTGTAATTGGGTGTGGTGCAGTTTGGTTTGCAGTAATTCATGAAGACACAATCTGCCTATCACTTTGTGAAATAAGATGCCCCAGGTATTGAACCTACTACTTCAATAACTGTAAATGCTTCTCTTAACCTTAAATCCTAAATCTGCTGAGTCAAAAGAAGAATAGTATCTTGTTTGCAATTATGTATAGTTCTTGAAACTAAAAGCAAATCATCTATGTATTTAAACAATCTTACCTGATTGTTTTTTCATTTCTTTCGGAAAAAGAGTTGAAGATTCTACATATCCTTGTGGTAATCTCATTTGAGTGCACTTCTGACCTTTATAAGTAAAAGCAAAGAGGTACTGACTATATGGTTGCATAGGGGCAGTTTTACGAAAAAATGCCCATACTTGAGGCTTTCCTGTAACTTGAACACATGCCTACATGTGCAGTTGCAGAAGCATATTTTCAGAGTAATAAAGCACTCCCTCTCTTCTTGGGTATAATGCCTATCATGTCTTCAGACCTACTGACAATCTGCACATATCCTTATGTATCATCATGACTTGTTAAACCAAACCATAATCTAGTGACCTTTTCCTTTAAAAAATGGGGTACTTCCCTGTAAATAGCTCTTTAGCAACTTATCAAAAACAAACCTTCTTCAGTTACTTGATGACCTACATAAATTCTGCTGTAATCTTTCTCCAGATGATCCCACTGCTCAAGCTGATGCCTGTGCATCTGACTTCTACTCTGACTTAAATAGTTGTATTGGTAAGCCAGTCCTTATCTGCACCAAATATAATGAGAATTTTAAAAACAAACCACTGTGGTGGAATATCCGTGTAAACAAATTATATAACAAGAGAAGGAAACTGCTTAATGCTTGTAAGAGGTCTCATTATACTACCTTAAGAGCATGGTAAGCAAACAAAGAGCTTAAGGGAACCATTAGGAAGCCAAAAGCTAAGTATGAACTTAAAATAGGTACAAAACTCCAAAATAACAACAACTGTTCTAGAAGTAGTGAATATAGCAAAACAGATAAAACAACTGGAAATGAGATCTTGAGGAAAGGGTAGGAGCAAATTACATAGAAAAAATATGAATTGTGGGAACAATACATGCAGAATAACATTCTGGAGGAGGAATGAGGTTTAAAAGAAGGCATAATTTGAATGAGCTATGTAATATTTGGCTGACAATGACTATGGATAGATTATAAGTGATGTATAATGTTTCCGACTAAAAATATGTCAATATGGTTTGTTTTCATTTATATAAATGTATGATTGCGAATGCCATAAGCGATAATTTAATACAGATGTTTCTAGTTTAAAAGAAAAACAGAAAATCTTTCTTTAACCTTGTCAGGAAGTTAAGAACTAACATCCAGCAAGGTTTGGAGCTAGTCTACAATAATTCTATACTCTTTGAAGCTAATAACCTAGCTAACAAATTTAGTGCACATTTTACTCTACACATAGTTATACCTGTTCCACAGGTTCCACAATCCCAGCCACCCCTACTATGGAACAATTGGTCACAGCCCTCTCAAAAACTAAGACTACTTCATTATTAGACCCTGATAATATATCAGGTTACTTGATTAGCAGTGCCAGCTATGGTCTTTCTGAACCCCTGTTTAACCTCTTTAATTTAAGCCTCTAAACTGGTTACATTCTCAATGTCTGGAAAACAGCCTTTTTAATGCCATTACACAAGGGTGGCCCAACCACAGACCGTGGTAACTACAGACCCATTAGTTTTACTACTCTCATATACAGAAAAAACAAGAAATTTCCTGGTGGCTGAATGAGTCCCAAGTGCAAAACTGAGCAGAAATCCACAGAACACAACCTAGGAACTCAACCATCTGAAACAATTTAATAGCAAAAAATAATAAAAAATATTGAACAGCAGCAACAGAATCAACAAATAAAATAGCAGTAGAGCTTTTGAGTTACAACAACTCCTTTTTCAATTCGTAATATAAAATAATGCCTCTGTTGCAAATAATTTATATCAGAAGCCAGTGTATCAAAAATAGTGCAAAAGTCACATGACCATTTTAAAAACCAGTAACAATAATATTATCTACAGCCTGGAATTGCATAAAATATAATAAATCATAAAAATTCTCTTTTAAATTTAAAAATAGGCTTGATGCTGTTCATAGCATTCAGCCCCAGTGCTACATCAGCCCTGAAAAAGTATATCCATGTATATTCAGCTAATTCTGTTTTGGTGATCAGTGCCCCACCCCCTGTATATTAGCATAAACCTTCTGAAGGACTCTGAATTTAAACTTATGATACCTGGCCATAGATATAATGGGTTTACTAAAGGCATTGGTATCAATGCTCCTAAGTATCTCAGACAGGTGGGACCCTATTATTACTTTCAAGTTTTGGTTCACCTTGCCAACGTAGAAATTATCACATTTAACACAATTAGCAAGATAGATAACATTATCTGTAGAACATGTGGCAAAAACATTAAAGATAAATACTTGTTTAGTGATGGGATGTATAAAAGTAGTGGCTATATTAATTTCATTGCAATAAACACTATTGTGACAAGGGATAGTACTCTTTCTATTAACATTACAAGCACATGGTTTATCAAAAAACAAATCTTTATAACATAACTGTTCTTTCACATTTTTCTCTTTCTTAAAAATAAAACATGGTTGGTTACCAACAATATTCCAAACTTCAGGATTCAATTGTAGGATGGACCAATTCTTCAGTATCACAGTCTTAATCATAGGGGCATGCTGATTATATTTAGTAATATAGCCTAATGAATTATTAACCCATTTATCCCTCATGGCTACATTATTTCTATTAGAGAAATATGGTCAACCATAATTATCACACTCAGTTCATATTAATTGCATGGTTTCTTTAATTAATACAGTATCATAACCCCTTTACTGATAGTCTTTAGACATAGTAGCCATTTCTGATGCAAAATTCTCTTCACTGGTGTTAAGTCTACTAGCGCTAAGGAATTACATTTTAATACACTTCTATAGATATGCCTTGGATACATGCTATCAAAATGTATAAATCTTGTAGTCTGGACATCCTTTGTATGTATTGCAGTGTTGATGTTCCCTTCACTAAGTGTCCTAATTATATCTCAGAAGTTTTTTTTTTCATTCGAATACTTCAAATGAAAAATAAGAAAATCAGTTGCAGTCTGTAATTCTGTAGCAAATATATGTAAATTCTCCACACTGCCAGTCCATAACAGAAAGATATAGCAACAATATGTTTATAGAAGGTTAGATGTTCAGTCCTATAAGATCCTAACAAATAGTTGTTATAAATGTGTTTTTCTTTCCAGTTAGAGAGTACTAAGTTGGCATTAAGTGTTGGCCCCTGGGGTGCCCATGGCTACACCCAGTAGTTAATAAAAATGTTCTCTATTAAATATAAAAATATTATTACTTAGTTACTTAGCACAATGTCTAACATCGAGCAGAGCTTTTCAATTCTAGTTCCTGTAAAGTTACTATGTGAACATAAGAACTCCCTTATTGATTGTATCCCAAATTTATTAAGGATTACTGTGAATAACGATTTAATGTCCATAGTCACATTTCTAAGTATGCACAAAAACTTAAACATTGCCATTGGAGTCTTTTAAATCATTCAACTTTAGACTTTAAAGCATGTATTAATTTTAACAGTTCACTCCTTTCTTGGCTTGCTGTGCATATATTCTTTCATAGATGTGTTAAGGTCATTAAATGCATACAAAAGGGGATTATTACTAACCATAAGAAAATGTTGTAATGAGGCAGTTAAAGGTGAAGTAGCAATAATAGTAGTTGTGGAGAACTGAGCTGTGCATCCATCAGGCTGGCCATAGGTCAAGATGTGTCACCAGGATGGGAAAACAAAGTGAACCAAGAAAAGACAAAGAACTCTCCTGGTGGCTGATGCACCACTGGGGCTGAATGTTGTCAACAGCATCAAACCTATTCTTAAACTTAAAAGGTAATTTTTATGATTTTATTATATTTTATGTTATACTGAGCTGTAGATAATATTATTGTTACTGTTTTTTAAAATGGTTGTGTGACTTATGCACTATTAGGCTTCTGATATAAATTATTTGTGACAGAGGCTTTCTTTTATATTAAGCATTGAAAAACAGTTGTTGTAACTCAAAAGCTTTGCTGCTATATTTTCTGTTGATTCTATTGGTGCTGTTCAATATTTATTATTTTTTCCTATTAGCTTGCTTCAGATAGTTAAGTTCCTAGCCTGTGTTCTTTGGATTATACTCATATATAAAGCTATGAAGGGGAATTATCTGAGATTTCGCTAATCTGGACATTGAACATCTCATAAATATGGACCGTTGTCAACATGGCTTTGACAAAAGATGGTCCTGGTTCTTTAATCTCATTCATTTTATTAAAAAAGTAACCAAAGCAGTGGACTGTGGTTATGTAGTGCATGCAGCATATTTTAACCTGGCCAAGGTCTTTGACACTATTCCCCATGTAGGTATTATTGATAACTTATAAATCTGAATATAAATCCTTATAATGTATGGTGGATAGCTAACTGGTTGTCTAACAGAACCCATGTGGTTAGAGTCATAGGTACTACTTCTGAAAGCAAAAATGTCACCAGTGGTGTACCACAGGGCCCAGTTTTGGGGCCTCTCCTATTTGGTATTTATTTCTCAGAACTTCATGCACTGCTGGCCTATGGTTAACAAAGTCTGCAGACAACTGTAAACTGGGTAATTTTATTCAATTTGCAACTGACTTACAATTGCACCAACACTGGTTAAACTATGTTAACATCATTGCTGGAGCCTTCTTGTGTCCTGAAAGAGTGTGCTTCAAACTATCTGGAGATATACAGAGCTGAGTATATTTTTCTGGCACTTCAGAGTTGTGTACTGGTAATTGCTGTTTGACTAATTTTATATCATTGCTGGCGGACTTCAGAGTTGTGCACTGTTATTTTTGCTTCACTGTATAGTTTTTCAGATCTCTGCTGAAGGTGTTGGTTTTCCCATACCCACCCTCCCTATTCCTGTGTTGTTGTTTAAATTTGGAGGTTTTTGCAGTTGCCTACACCCACTGTAGATTTGATCTGGGACACCCACCCCAATCCCATCTCTTTACCTAATTCTGCCTAATAGACTCCTTCTGCATTGTTTTTAGTCATTTTTAATTTAATTGCATTTTTTAAACTGTTTGGTCTAACATTGCTACATACTCAAGTGTGCTAGCTTGCACTGCATTTGAATTGTTTTGACTGCTGTTTTAGCTACTTTTCTGTATATATAAAAAAAAATACCTTTCCTGTAACTAGTGTAGTCCACATTCAGATTTGCTATATCCAGGACTCTATGTAAGCTTTTAAGCACCCCCCCCCCAAGCTTTCTGTGTTGGAGGGAAGCCTTCTAGCTTATCAGTGGGAGTGGTAAGCACTAGGTAACCTATCTACCACATAAGGAGGGGTTCTGGCCCAGAAATTGCAGTTATTGGCCGTTTGGTCAGTTTTTCCATCTCTCTCAACTTTCTGATTTAAAAGCCCACATTTGAACTTGTTTCCCCCCTTTCCTGTAACTAGTTTAGTCCAGATACAGATTCTTACTTTTAGCACTTGAATTTGCTTATTCGTGATCAGCACTTGTTCAGAACTTGTAAGCACTAAATAACCTACTAATTACTACAGCACTCAACCTTCCTCAATACCTAGAGGAAAACAGTTTTGGTACTTGCTTTTTTCACTTGCTTAAAGAAAAACAGCTCTTGTACTCACTTTTCTCACTTATCTAGAGGAAAATAGTTTTTTTTTTTATTCAGGCATGTCCAAGGGTCCAAGGGCTCCCAGTGTTCTCTCCTGTCTATCTGATGAATCTGGCATCTTGGGGCAATTTTGAAATTGTCTCATGTACACAGACAACCCTCTCCTCCTACCACCCAACACTACAACCTGTGAGAGATGCACTTATCTAGTCAATCTGGAGGTAAAGCTCTCTCCAATCAAGACTGAACTTGACAGTCAAGAGGAGAAGGTAAACACTTGCATCACACCACACTCATCACATAGTCTCACTAAATCTACACCACCAAAATCCACATATAGAAACATAAAAACATTCATGGAGGCTCTCAATAATAATCTGCTCAAGCAACAGGGACCTCCAAAGCAGAAATTCAAGCAACCTCCACCCCCCAATACAACCCAAATTACACATAGCCCGCAGACTCAGTGTGCCACTCAACCACAGCCAATAAGGCAAAACAACGTACCCAACACACTAATCATAGGCGACTCTATAGTCAGGCACAATGATGTCCCACTCACCAGGCTAAACAAAGTGAAGGTTAATGTCAGCTGCCTGTCGGGTGCCAGGATCTGTCACATAACCCACGCACTCAGGTCACTCCACAACAAGTACAAATATGACTCTGTAATTGTCCATGCTGGTGTGAACGACCTGAGATGTACCTCCCTGGACTACATGAAAAGAGACATGGAAGAGCACGCCAATCTTGTAGCCCAGGCAGGTATGACCCTAGCCCTGAGTAGCATTCTGCCATCACCCAGAATGATGCCGCAGTACAAGGACAAAATGATCAACTTCAACAATTGACTAAGCTTCTGGTGCCATTCTAAATGGATCCAATATCTGTATGCCTGGGATGACATGGTCGACAGACCATGATGCTTTGCCAGAGATGGCCTGCACCTGTCACCACTGGGATTCTGGATACTGGCTAAGGTTCTTGCTGCCCCTATAGTGCCTTTTTTAGGCAAGGTTCAAATGACAAATTCACCACCGTAACAGGAACAGGCAAGCAAAAACTGAGAGTGATGCTACTCAATGCTAGAAGTCTAAATCTTAAAATCCACTCACTCGAGGCACTCCTTAAAATGGAGAACATTGATATCTGTGCAGTGACTGAGACCTGGTTCAAGGCTCCAGAGAGCACCCCTGCACTACCAGGCTATAACTCATACCACACTTTTTGGCCATGTAACCTGGACCAGAACACCAAAGGCAGAGGTGTGTCCATATTCATTAAGGATATCCACACCTCCAGGCTAGTTGCTCAGCATAATACAGCCGAGGTTATCCAAGTGCAACTAACTTTGGGCAAAACTGCAATCCAAATTGTAGCTTGCTACAGATCACCCAGCATGCCCCAGGATTCCCACTCCTCTTTTCTTGATGTACTGGAAAATATTAGGGTTCAACCAAACACCCTAATAATGGGCGATTTCAACTACTCCACCATTAACTGGGAAAACTACTCATGTACCAACTCCTTTGCTCAATGCTTTCTGGAATTTATAAACTCCAATGCCCTGGATCAACTTATCCACACCCCCACCAGGGGCAACAATATCCCAGATCTAGTCATTACCAATATGAGTGACCTGTGTTCCACACCTGAAGTCAACGCCTCATTGGTCCAATCCGACCATAAGCTAATTACCCTAGATATCCACATCCTGCCCCAACCCCACCCTCCATTAAGGAAACCATGGTAAAAAATTTCTCCAAAGCCAACTTCATGCTTCTTAAGACAGAAGTGGTGAACTTCATGACACCCATGCAGATGGACAATACAATTGCGACTACTGAATCCTACAAAATTGCACTTTATAGGCACTTACATGAGTGCATGGATCATGCTATTCCAAACAGAACCAAGACACTATCCTCCAAAAAAAGGAAGCCAATCTGGTGGTCCCTTGCCATAAACAAACTGTACAACAGAAGGAATAAACTCTTGCAAAAGAGAGTAAAATCCCACAAGTGGAGGAGCTCCCTGGAGTGCCTCAGTAAGAAGCTGCAATCCCTGATAAAATCCTCCAAAGCTAGTTACAAAAACAAAATCGCCACTGATTCTAAAGACAACCACAAAGCATTCTATATCTATGTCAAGAATCTCAATGGCAACACTCAGATCTGCTCTGAGTTACACCACAATGGCACTAAATATACAGACCCAACTGATATTGCCAACATCCTGGCAGATAGGTTCAGTGCTAACTATACCCCCCTCTCACCCCCTAAAGAGCTCCTCTCTATACCAGAAGAATGCAAAGTTCCTGTAATCATGGCTGCACAGGTAAAAACCACACTCTCCAAAGCCAAGAACACAGCATCCATTCGACCAGACAACATCCCAGGCTGCATTCTACACGAACTACAGAAAGAACTGGCACCCCACCTAAGTACCATGTTCAATCATAGCCTCACCTCAGGCTTTGTGCCTGCTGAGTGGTGCACAGCAACGGTTATCCCACTCCACAAGGGGGGAGCCACCACGGACCCCGGGAACTACCACCCCTTAGCCTGACGAGCCTGGTCTGCAAGGCCATAGAACGTATCATCATGGAACTTATAAACAAAGACATTGGTAATCTCCAAACTCTGGATCCCACCCAGTTCGGGTTTGTAAAAGGCAGATCATGTCTCCTAAACCTGATAGACTTCTTTGAAGCAGTCACCAAAGCCGTAGACAAGGGTAAGGTGGTTCACACAGCCTATCTAGATCTTGCCAAGGCTTTCGACACCATCCCCCACTCTGGAATTATAGATAAACTCACTAAACTAGGTATAAATCCCTATGTCACAAGATGGGTTGCCAACTGGCTCACTGACAGAACCCACACTGTGAAAGTAGCAGACTCCAAATCCGACTTCAGACCAGTGACAAGTGGAGTACCACAGGGTTCAGTCCTGGGTCTTCTCCTGTTTGGTATCTACTTCTCTGAAGTACAGGCTAACACAGATGGTCTTTGGCTAATGAAGTTCGCAGATGACTGCAAACTAGGAGCCATAATCAAAACTCCTAACAATGTGGACATCCTACAAAAGGGCCTCACTGAGACAGATGCCTGGTGTCAAAGCCATGGCCTCAAGCTCAATGCCAAAAAGTGCATTGTCATCCCCTTTGGTAAAAACTCTGTACCCATGAACTACAACATAGGTGGTAGTATACTTAAAACCGAACATGTGATAAGAGACCTTGGGACACAGGTGGACAGTAGTCTCTCCTTTGATAATCACATCGCCACAGTAGTCAAGAAATCCTTCTACATGGCACACCTCATCACAAAAGGTTTCTCATCCAGAAAAAAAGAGGTCATTGTTCCCCTTTACTCATCTCTCATTAGACCCATTATAGAGTACAACGCCCCTTTTGGTATGTACCTCACAAGACATCTACAACAACTGAAAAGGTTGCAGAAATACCTCACAAAGAGGATTACTGGCCTCAAACAGATGCCCTATGCAGACCGTCTAAAAAAACTCCAGCTTTACTCCGTCGCATATCGCCTACTCAGAGGTGATCTCTGCCTAACATACAAAAACTATGTCAAACCCAGAGCTGTTAGACATGCTCCACTTAAAGAAATACCAATCCCTCCGAGCTACACGCTCTAGGGACCTAAACCTTGTCACCACAATAAACAGAACATGCCGGAGGGCTAGATTCCTGTCCCAGAGACTTCCATACTCTGGAATAAACTACCTATCTATATCAAACAAAGCTCCTCATTAGCACTCTTCAAGAAAAATCTTGATGATTGGATGGGAAGTAAGAAATTCACCCCGGGGATCACCTCTGTGGCTCTGCTCAACAGTGGCACAGGAAAATAATTTTCTTGGATGGCAAAAGCTAGGGTACCTTTTTGGCTGAGCTTGTATAGGCCCCAGGGCCGATAGCCTAGTACCTACCTATGAACCTATGAACCTATGAACAACTGGTGCAAGAACAATAGCCTCAAAGTACATATAAAAATGTAGCCTAGTTCATTTTGTCAAACAAAACAGCTTCATTTACCATAGAGAAGATGAATCCCTCCAATCAAACCTTGTTAGAAGGGATTGAGGCACTTGTTGACAATTTCTTACCACGTGACTATCATGTCTCCACAATTGTTTGGAAAGCCTTTTATCTGGCTCATCTAATTTCCAAAGGCATCTCCACAAGATCCAAAGAAGTATTAATTCCATTTATTCATATCTTATCAGACCCATTATTGAATATAATGCATGCATTTGTCTAACTATATCACAACTTGAGAGACCTCAGAGATTCATAACTAAAAAGGTCAGTGGCCTCAAAAATCTTAGTTATCAGGAGAGATTGTCAGCCCTTTTTCTCTTCTCAGATTTCTTACAAACTCCTCCATGGAGATCTGTGCTTAGCCATTCATGTCATGAAAGATCCAGCTCTGTTTGACTTCCTATTCCTTCACAGATCTAATGGTACTTCAAATACTCAGTTAAAGGAGCTAAACCTTCATCAGCAGGTAAATATGACATTATGAGATAAACTCATACCCCTCAGCTCTGGAACAAATGTCTACTACATGTCAAGGAGAGCAGCACCTTGCTAACCTTCAAGGTTGTTGTTGTTTGTCTTTCAGCTTTTCCCAGTTAGGGGTCGCCACAGCGGAACTCTGGTCTGCTAATGATTGGCAGTAGGTTTTTATGGTGCCGAGTTGCCAGCTCAATGCCCAATCTTCAACGAAGGCACACCCATTTATGCATGTCTTTCGGAATGCCACTCAACCACGGGGAGGACATGCAGACTCCACACAGAAGACACTCCCCGCACTCCAGCCGAGAATTGAATGGGAGAACCTCTTGCTGTGAGGCAACAACACTACCACTGCACCACTGCCGATAAACCTAGATAATTGGATAGGCAGCATCAAATTTTGCCCCAGTCTATCTCGTCTTGCCTTCCTCAAAGAATAGGACTTTTGGCTAGTTGTGTAATGCTCTGCAGAATGATTGTCTCGTAGTTACCTATGAACCTAAGTTTGTTGAAGAAGTCTGAGAAAAGAAGAGGTGCTAGACTGGAGACCTGTAGGACTCCAGAATGAATGAGGGAACTGCTGGAAATGGCATACCTATGAGTCATCGCTGACTGTGAGGTGAGTTTCATTGCTGTGTATTGTATTGTGTCAGCTGGCAATATCTTTTTTTTTTTTTCCCTTTTCTCCACTGTGGCACAATGAAGAGTTGGCATATATAATTTGTGGTGGGCTTGTTCTCCCACATCAGGGGCTATGGGGGACAAGTCCCCCTGCAAAAAATATATATTTTTCTATGTTTATATGTTGTTGAGTCACTGTTTTTGAAATCATACTTTCGGTAAACTGTGCACCAAAACAGTTATTGTCGAACCTTTGTAGGTAAGCCACCACAAAGAAAAGGTCCTGTCTTTATTTGGAATAAACAATTGGATAGAAAGACTTTGGACCATGCAGTGGCATCAGGGTTGATCCCAATGTCTTGCAACTGGAGAAGTAGAAATGGGTGGTTGACCACATCAAAGTCATGGGTTAAGTCAATGAACAAAGCTCCAGTATTATGATGTCAGACACATTGTGACAGCACTCTGTAACAACAATGCCATGTGCAGAACTAATACTGTATTAGGATTTCTAACTCACTTCTTGATGACAGTTTGTAGTAACAAAACTCTGTGCAGAAGTAGTGTTATATTACAATGTCAAAAACACTTTGTGACAGCATTCTGTAACAAGAAAGCCCCCCATGAAGTACTCATACTGAATAATGCCAGTCATTTTGTGATAACACTCTATAACAAAAACATGTTGTGCATAATTAGTATTGTATTAAGATGTTTAATTCACTGTGTGGCAGCACTCTGTGACAGCATAGACCTGTGAAGAGCTACTACTGCATTATGGCTTAGCCCTCTATCTGTAAGTACACTCTGCAACATCAAAGCCCTGCGCAGAACTGGTGATGCATTATGTCTAACCACTTTGTATATTATTTTATTGTCTTGCAAAGATTCGGGAAATTGAAGTGATGGAGTCCCTAGTGACATTTAATGCAAGACATAGATCTCCCTGCAAATGCTAAGAAACTCAGTAGAGAGATAGTGCTTCATGTTTTTTCCTGGTAGATCAGTGACTTCAGGCCAACAATATTCTTATTTAGAAGTCTGTGAGGCCTTTCATATTGCTTAATCTGTCTAAAAAGTATATCCTAAAGGGGACATTCCCCTCAATAAATAATTGCTCTAATCAGGGCTGCAAACAAGAGAGATGATAACTTTTGACCCGTTTGATATGACACTACATACCAGTTTTGTGAAACAGAAAGATGCACTGACTACTACTATTCTGTGGCAGTCAAAGGAGAGGAGAATGTCAACTAGCTTCCAAGATGCCTGATAACTTTATCATACCAAAGTCAGGTAGTAATTGCACTGCAAATTGATGGACAGAATGCTTTACTAAACGTGACAAAAATGCAATTTTTTTGCTTTTAATTTTAACCTTTTTTTTCCATTCACCACTTGTTTATGGTGGTTAGCTCATGCTGTAAGTCTGATCAGCCTTATATGGATAACCAAGCAAAGAGTTATCATGGAACTCATCAATATGGACAGAGGAAAACTCCAAACGCTGCATCCATCTCAGTTTGCATTCATCAAAGGCAGGTCATGCTTACTCAACCTGGTGGACTTTTCTGAAAATTTCACTAAAGCAATGGATGAAAATAAAATGGTACATAATTTCATACCTTAACCTGTCCAAAGCTATTGACACAATCATCCACTCAGGCATAGAAGAAAAGCTAAATAACCCTAAAAAACCTGGGAATAATCCAGATATGGTACATGGGCTTGAAGCATCACCAGGGCTTGCATGCATCTATGAAGGTGAAAGCTATGCTGTCGGTAGTTTTTACTATCAGTAGGTCCTCCCAAGGTGGACAGGTTTCAGCAGAGATGCCAGACCAACAATGTATCACCCCTCTGGCCAGCAGCAGACGGGCAGTGTTGGAAGCAGAAGATCATGTTCGATGCGACAACAGTGACAACACTGAGTTTATACTGCGTAGTAAAAAGGCCTGGCATTCTACTTCTATATTCTGCCAAGAAAACATGATGATGATAGGACAACAAAAAGAAGTGATGTATAGTGCTAGAAGATGGTCCCCCTACATTGGTAGCCACTCACCATGCTACAAGGCAAGAGATGATGGTCACCCAGACTATGCCTGGTGTTTGTGAAGATGATGGATCAAAGCCATTTGGTCATCTTGATGCTGATGTTGCTGGACAAAAAAGGGAGATCAGAAGTTGTAAAGATATTCTTAACATAGGAACATGGAATGCATGAAACATGAATCAAGGAAAACTGAAAATTGTTAAAGATCAAATGGAAAAAGCCAAAACTGATTTGTTAGGGATTAGTGAACTCAAATGGAAAGGGCAGGGCCACTTTCAATAAAATGAGCATTGGATCTGTTACTCTGGTCATGAAACATACAGAAAAAATGGTGTGGCATTTATCCTCAACAACAAGCTTTTAAACACAGTACTAAAGTACATTGTTATCAGTGATAGAGTCATGTCAGTCCATCCACAGGGAAAGGTGATCAATGTCACCTTGATCCAAGTATATGCTCCAATGACAGACGTGAAAGAAGAGGATGTAGAATGGTTCTATGAACAACCTAAAAATGAAATAGATCAAACTCTGAAACAAGGTATATTGATCGTTGTGGGGGACTTTAATGCAAAAGTAGGAAGTACACCTGAAGATGCAGTGGCTGGAAAACACAACACAGGAGAAAGAAATGAAGCCGGTGATAGTACAGTTTTGTAAAACAAACCAACTGTCAGTCATGAATGCACTTTTTCAACAGCATAAATGTTGCAAGTACACATAGACCTCTCCAAATGGCATCTATTGAAAACAAATTGACTACATCTGCATAGGACAGAGATGGAAATCTGCAGTCTTGATGGCAAGGACTAAATCAAGGGTTGTAACAACTACAGAATTATTGCATTAATTCCACACTCCAGCAAAATGCTGCTGAAAATAATACAGTGAATCATACTTTGTGCAAGAACTACCTGAAGTTCAGGCTGGTTTCAGAAAAGATCAGGGAACAATATAAATTATTGCCAATGTTAGATGAATACTAGAGAAGAGCAAAGAATACCAAAAACCTGTACACTTTTGCTTCATTGACTATAGTAAAGCTTTTGACTGTGTAGATCATGATAAATTATGGAGAACTCTAGCACAAATGGGAATACCCAAACACATAACTCAGATGATAAAGAGCCTTTACGAAAATCAAGAAGCTGCAGTGAGAACTGAATATGGCAACACTGATGGTTTTCCAGTAAAACGTGGCGTCAGGCAAGGATGCATCTTGTCACCTTACCTATTCAACCTTTACAGTGAAGCCATCTGCAGGAAAGCAGATTTGGAAGAAGAGAGCGCTGGTTTTAAATTTGGTGGCCAAAATATAAACAACCTGTACTATACAGATGACAGAACGCTCATTATCAGCACCAAAGAAGACACGCTGTATCTACTGAAAAAAGTCAAAGCCGAAAGTCATAATATGGGATTAGAAATGAACATAAACAAGATGAAGATCGTGAATGGAAAATGAAGATTTTGAGCTTGAAGTGGATAAAATAGAAGTTAAGAATGTTAGTCTCCTGGGCTCTTTTGTAAACATGGATCAACTAGCAGGGAAGAAATAGTTTGTAGAACAGCACTTGGCCACTCTGCAATGAACCCCCTCAACAAGGTATTCAAAAGCAAGGAAATAACACTCAAAATGAAGATCAGACTTGTCCACACACTCGTTGTTTCAGTGGTCAATTACAGATGCAAAAGCTGGACACCACAGAAATGGGACAGAAAGAAGATTGACTCATTTGAAGTTTGGTGCTAGAGAAGGATTTTATGCATGTCGTAAACTTAAATTATGACTGTCTTATTTTGGTCACACCGTCAGAAGAGAGAGAGCATTATACAAGGATATTATGTTTGGAAAGATCAAAGGAACCAGGCTAAGAGGGCAACTTGCAACCAGATGGCTGGACACATTGACAGCAACTATAGGGATGACATTGGAGGCCCTTGCTGGGACCAGCACAGAACCAACTTCTTTCTGGATCTTTACTTCATCAAGTCACTAGGACTCGAACCCAAGTCAATGGCACCTAGATAGAGAGAGAGAGAGATGCCCTTACATTACCCACTGGATTGGCAGCTTAAGATAGGATACAGGAAATCAAAATAGGGGAAGCTACCTCTAAAATGAGACTATTCACTAGTGGAGTACACCAGGCTTCAGTGGTGGGACCTCTCCTATTTGATATCTACTTCTTTGAAGTAAAAAATAATACCAAATGACTTTGGCTGACTCAATTTGCAGATGACTGCAAGCTAGAAGCAGTCATTGAATCTTCAAATGACTTAGTCATCCTACAGAAAGAATCAGCCCAAACAAATAACTGGTGCCAAAATCATGTACTGAAACTAAATACCAAAAATACATTCTTGTATCCTTTGAGAAATTGTCTACCCTGAGGAACTATCACATTAATAATATGTCCCTAAGGCCTTACCCTGTTGCACAAGACTTGGGAACATGTATGAACAGTAACCTAACCTTTGATCAACATGAGTCCACTGTCATAAGAATGTCTTTATATATATTGTGCAGCTTATAAACAGTGGGATTGCATCTAGATCTAGAGATGTCATTGTTTGCCTCTCTCAGCCTTCATTCGACCATTCATTGAGTATAATGCCTCTTTTAGCATGTCTCCATCCAGACACATGCAAGAACTGAAACACCCACAGTGATATGCTATTAAAAGGATGCAAGGACTAGGCAATATGACCTAAGTGGACCAACTTAAAGCCATGTCAGCATACTTGGTATCCTACAGACTACTAAGAGGTGGACTGTGTGTCTGGCATACAGTGCATCCTCTGACCCAATACTGATGGACCTACTGCACATCAGCAAGTCAAATGGCATTTGAAATACTCAGTCCTGAGATCTAAACCTTTTTTGCAATATCAACAGAGTGGTTTGAAGGGGCAGGTATTTCTCAAAGGGGACATCACAGCTGTGGAACAGACTCCCCCTCCACATAAAACAAAGTTTATCCATGTCCATATTCAAAAGCAATTTGGATCTGTGGATAGGCAATAGAAAATTTACCCCAGGACAGCCCCCTATACTACCAATGGACAGAGGCAGTTCTTAAATATTTTATCCCATACATGGGCCCCCTCAAATTATCTATGATATGATCAAAGTTATTCCCACTAGGGGTAATATAGAATTATCAGCATGGTTTCCAACCAAACCATAGCACCACCACTGCCTTACTCTCCTTTACTAACACTATCCTTCAGCATAAAAACAATGGCTATCTCTCCTCTGCTACTTTCCTAGACCTATCTAAAGCATTTGACATGGTCCCACACAAACAACTTATCTCTATCCTCAATAATCTATCCTTCTCACAATCAGTCAACAACTGGTTTCAGAGTTATCTGTCTGACCACCAACAATCTGTTGTTTGGCAGAATGACATATCTCCCCAACTACCTGTCTCCATAGGGGTTCCCCAAGGATCCATCCTTGGACCTCTACTCTTCTCTGTTTACACCAATAATCTAGCCTCTGCCACCAAACATGGCACACTGATACAATACGCAGATGACTCGACCATCATCTGCTCAGCCCAATCCCTACCAAAACTGCAAAACGTCACACAAGAAGTCTTTTCCTCTGTTGAAATATGGTTATCCGATGCCCAATTAATACTCAACCCAAACAAAACTAAACTACTTATCTTCCAACCCACCAAACATACTCAAAACAACTCTCACTTTAACATCACAGCAAAAGACAACACCACTATATACCCAACTGAACACACCAAATTGCTAGGAGTGGAAATAGACAATAAACTAAAATTTGACATTCACATATCCATGACCATAAAAAAAGTCCACAAAAAACTAGGAGCGTTATACAGAAATAAGCAATTTCTCACTAAAGCAGCAAAGATTTCAATAGCAAATTCCCACCTTATCTCCACCCTACTTTATGCCTCTCCAATATATACCAACCTAAGGCAATGTGATCTAAACAAGCTAGAGACCTGCTACAACAAAATTGCCAAATTCGCCACAGGGGCATCCTACTGTAGTCACCACTGTCTCTCACTTGCTGAACTGGGCTGGCTTGAACTCCATCACCTCCTTCAGTGGTATCAACTCTCACTCGCCCACAAACTAGTAAACCATCCACTAAATGTCCCATCCCTCCAGAATCTACTCCAACCCTATCGCACCACCAGACCACTAAAATCCAGCAACAAAAATCACTAGCATATCACTAAAGTCTATAACTCTGCTGGTGAAGCACTATTCTCTTGCGCCATAGCCAAATTATGGAACTCACTACCACCCACAATTACCTCCATACCATCATGTACCCACTCCAAAACTTTACTAAAAGCGCACCTAAAGGCATGCTGGCTATGCCCTTGCAACTCCCACTCTAATATCATCCACCCCATCCAACCACTACCTTTCTTTCCACTCCACTAACTACCTTGATTATAGCAAGCTCAGATGCTCATAAGCCTAGTACTTATTATACAGCAGGAACTTCTCATTGTAACATTTGTTAATGTTTGTTATGTACTTCACAGATAAAGATTCTAGCTGTCTACTGATGTACTATGTTCTTCATCTGTAAATATGTTGTAAGTAATTGCTATGTTAAATTGTTAATCGCTATGTAATCCAATGTAACTACTGTCTGTTTATTTTACTGTGGAGCTTTTCTCCCTGGGCCTCTGCCGAAAATGGACCTACGTCCAGTCGGACACTCTCGGTCAACAAATTTAAATAAATAAATAAATAAATAAATCATTTACAATGAGATGGGTAAGGCCAATGTCTAAACAAATGGGTTAAGCTATTTTGAGCACACTAAGAAAAAGTGGCTAGCCTTAAAATGGCTCACGAGGCCAGCTAGCCTAGTTCTTACCTATGATTCTATGTAATTTATGTAATGAAAGAGTATCAGAGGGAACTTTGACAATAATACCTACTTTGCAGGTCATGTTTATTTATTTATTTGCACTTTGTTAACCAGGAAAGTCCATTGGGCCAAACAGCCCGTTTTCAATGGAGGCCCGGGCAGAAAAGCTCCTCAGTACAATAAAAAAGTACAATCAAATAAAATGATATACATTGGTGGTATACCATAATCTAACATATTGGGTTACAAAGTTAAAAACACGCACTTAGCAACTCAGTGTGGACAGACAAATACTAGTGAACAGATTACAAAATCTTTAGAGATTGGATATAGCATAGAGGATTTTATGTGATATACAGTATAGAAAGTAGGTAGAGGGTATATAATTAGAGCTATGTATTCAAGGAGGCTGTGTAATAGGGTTGGCTGTTTAATTAGCTCTGCAAAGTGTACTCAGTAACAACAAAGTCCTGAGAAGAACTATCAGTGCATTATGATGTCAATCATTTTCTGAAAACATTCTGCAACAACAAAGCCAAGTGCAGACCTTTTACTGTATTATTATACCTAAATCATCTGTGATAGGAATCTGTAACAAAAATGTCTTGTGTTGAACCGATATTGCATTATAATGTATAAGTCACTTTATGACAACATGCTGTGACAACAACATCCTGTACTGAGCTAGTACTGAATTATAAAAATCACTTGGTGATAAAACTCTGAAATAAAAGAGCCCTGTGCAGAACTAATAACTGGATTATGATGTGAAAGTTTGTGATTACACTGTAACATTAAAGACTGTGCAGAACTACTACCAGATTATGTTGCCAGTCAGTTCTTGACAATATTCAGGAACAACGAAGCTCTTTGGTCTACTAGTACAGCATCACGTTGTCATTATGTGAGAACACTCTGTAAAAACAACACCCCATGCAAAGTTTGTATTGTCTTATTATCACAGAATCATAGGAAAGACAAGGCAATTCAGCCACAAGACCAGTTATGCCTGATGATACCCACCCTCAAGCTATACCCCCTTCTCAAGTCATGGGATACTTTATGGGTACGCATCCAACATCAAGGATAAATTGGAAGGATACCAGAATGTTTAACTCACAGGAAAAGTCTGTTCTAGATGTCAGTGAGGTGATGGGTGATAAATTTGTCTCCCCATCATGTTGTATTTATGTGCTGGTGGAGATTTAAGTTGACAGTTCTGATATTAGTGGAGCTATTTGACTTGCAATCATTCTTGAGATCAAGGTGGATGGGGTCCCTATTGGTGTTTAACCCAAAGTACAGATTACCCTGCAACAGACTATAAGAAACCAACTTCAGGGACAGAGCTTAAAGTCTTCCCTAGTATCTCAGGGAATTTAGGCCAACAATTAGCTTGAGTAACATATCTAGAAAGATATAGGTTCATAGGTTCATAGGTGTTTTCTAGGCTAATGACCACAAGGGCCTTTTTAAGCCTAGCCATGCATCCCAAATCTCTGACAAGTTCTGATGTCCTTGACAAGTGTAAGCATGGGCCTGGGAGATGAACCATTTACAGGTTACCTGTTTGCATCAGAGACATGGGTGCCAAACCAGGGATACATTTCCGGTTTCCCATCCAATTGTCTAAGTTGCACTTGAATTGGATTAGGGAGGAACTCTGCTTCACATTGATGGGGAGCCTGTTCCATAGATGGGGTAGTCTCTGGAATATGTACCTAGCTCTCTAGTAGGTCCTACTTATATCACAGGCAAGGTTTAAGTTTTTAGAATGGGTAATTCTGGTGCTGTTTCTTTTGTGGATATGCAAGAGGTCCATCAGAATGGGGTCTGACAATGCTCTGTATGCCAGGCATAGATCTCCCCTCAAAAGCCTGTAGCAGTCAGAATACACGGATAGGGCCTTGAGGTAGTTTGCACAGGACATTTTACTTACAACCTGTATTCTTTTAGTGAGGAATCTCTGTGGACGTTCCAATTGTTGGATATCCCTGGTTAGGTACATACCAAAGGGGGTGTTGTACTCATTGATAGGTCTGATGAATGCCAAATACAGTGGAACAATGACTTCCTTGGAGTTAGATGCCATACCCTTGTTTATAAGTTGTGCACCATAGAATGATTTCTTCACCACTGTAGACACATGATGATCAAAGGCTAGATTACTATCTATGTGTGTCCCTAAGTCCCTGACTACTGGGGTGTGTTGTCAATGTGATAGTTACCAGGGATGGATGACTTCCCAAAGGATACTATTATGCATTTCTTGGCATATCTTGAAGAGGGCATTGCACTCAATAACTGGTCAAGTTTAGGGCTGCATAGAGACAGATGATAACATATATTTAAATGAATAGCATATTTTTAGATATTTTTTTCTGCTAAATAGAAAGATTGACTGACTGCTGCTGCTCATTGGTCATAGGAGGAGAGGGAAATGTCTACTAGTTTCTAAGATTCTTGACTACAGTAGCATTGTGAAGTAAAGTATTGCCTGTACTGCACAGCGAAGCCATGAATTCTTTACAACTGTGACAGTACTTCATATGTTCACAGTGAATTTCAGTCCCTTTTTTTTCCATACAACACATTATATGGGTATATAGGATATCAGAGGGAAATGTAGGAATAATACCCAGTTTGAAATAACATGTGACTGATCCTGCATAAGAACACTCTGCAATTACAAGACCCTGTGCAGAAGTAGTAAAGAATTGTGATATCTGAGTCACTTTGTGATGGCACTCTATAGCATTAAAGCCCTGTACCAAAGGTTTACCTATGACTGGGTGAAGGGGGCATCTGCCCAGGCACAGAGCATTAGTGGACATGATTGGCGGGTGCCAGTGGGGCTTTTTTGGTCTTCAATGCTGATAGAGGACCTTTTATTATGTTCCTCAACTTAAAGTTTTGAGAACAAAACCAGGCATTTGCTGACCTAGTTATGCTAGTTATGGCTTACAGCTCTGCCCTCTAAAGAACTAGTTCTGCATTATGTAGCTTAAGTCAGTTTGGCAACACTGTAAGAAGAAAGGTGTGTGCAGAATTAGTTCTGTATTATGATTTCTAAGTCACTTCATAACAACACACTATAACAATAAGGCCTTGTGCAGAACTATTATTGGATTATGATGCCAGTCATTTATAACTCTTTTCCTGCTGGGGTAGCTTCTACATAACTTTCAACTGTTTTCTGTCTCATATAATTTAGATTTCCATATGGGTGTTATGAATGAGTTCATGCCATGACCTGAACTTCTATTTAAATCATTAGGAATGCATGTTATTCCTAAGCATATCCCAGGTAGATTGCTCAGGACTGGGTCAGACAAAGCTATTATTTCTAAGATAATCTTAGGTAGATTGCTCAGGACTGGGTCAAACAACGCTATTACTTCTAAGATAATCCCAGGTAGATTGCTCAGGACTGGGTCAGACAAAGCTATTATTTCTAAGATAATCCCAGGTAGATTGCTCAGGACTAGGTCAGACAAAGCTATTCTAAGTGCTGCCTTCCCTAATGCATAGATATTCATAGGTTCATAGGTTCATAGGTTGGTACTAGGCCCTAGGGCCTATACAAGCCTAGCCATAACAATTCCCTGGATATTTCTTCCCACAATATTTACTTCTCTGGACCCCTATCTAGCAGAGCGACTGACATGATCCCTGAGGTGAATTTCCTATCTCCCATCCAATCATCAAGGTTCCTTTTGAAGAGGTCCAAGGAGGCACTCTGCTTGACATGCATGGGCAGTCTATTTCAGAGTATGGGGAGTCTCTGGGTCAGGAACCTATCCCTCCAGCATGTTTTGTTCATTGTGATGACAAGGTTTAGATCACTGGAGCGTGTGGCTCTGAGGGATTGGGATTTCTTTAAGTGGAGCATGTCCAACAGCTCAGGGTTTGATATGGCCTTGTATGTTAAGCAGAGATCGCCTCTGAGTAGACGATATGCCACAGAGTATAGCTGGAGTTTTTCTAGACGGTCAGCATATGCTTTAGGCCTGTGATTCTTTTATTGAGGTATTTCTGTGGCCCTTCCAGCTGTTGCAGATGTATTGTGAGGTACATACCAAACGGGGCATTATACTCTATAATGGGTCTAATGAGGGATGAGTACAGTGGGACAATGACCTCCTTTTTTCTGGATGAAAAGCCCTTAGTGATGAGGTGTGCCACATAGAAGGATTTCCTGACTGTTATGACGATGTGGTTATCGAACATGAGACCACTGTCCGTCTGTGTCCCTAAATCTCTCATCACACTTTCATTGTTTAGTGTACTGACACCTATGTGGTAATTCATGGATACATGTTTTTCTCCAAAGGGTATAACTATACATTTCTTGGCACGAAGCTTGAGCCCATGGCTCTGGCACCAGGCATCTGTTTCTGTAAGGCCCTTTTGTAGAATATCCACATCATTTGGGGATTCAATAATGGCTCCCAGTTTGCAGTCATTTGCGAACTGTTAGCCAGAGTCCTTTAGTGTTGGCCTGTACTTCAGAGAAGTAGATGCCAAACAAGAGTGGTCCCAGGACTGAACCCTGAGGTACTCCACTTGTCACTTGTCTGGAGCTAGATTTGGAGTCAGCTACTTTTACAGTCTGGGTTCTGTCAGTACGTCAGTTGGCAACACATCAAGTGAGGTAGGGATTTATGCCCAGCTTAGTAAGTTTATCTATGATTCCAGAGTGGGGGATGGTGTTGAAGGCTATGGTGAGGTCCAGATAGGCCATCGTCCACAGCTCTGTAGACTGATTCGAAGAAATCAATCAGATTCAGGAGACAAGATCGGCCCTTCACAAACCCAAACTGGGTGGGGTCCAGTGTTTGAAGGTTGCCAATGTCTTTGTTTATAAGTTCCATGATAATGTGTCCCATGCCCTTGCAGATCAGGCTTGTCAGACTGATGGGATGGTAGTTCCTGGGATCCAAGGCGGATCCCCCCTTGTGGAGTGGGATAACTGCAGCTGTGCGCCACTCAGTGGGCACAAAGCCTGAGGTGAGGCTATGATTAAACATGACACATAGGTGAGGTGCCAATTCATTTTGTAGTTCATGTAGTACACAGCCTGGGATGTCATCTGGTCCCATGGATGCTGTATTCTTAGCTCTGGAGAGTGCGGTTTCTACCTATGTGGCCATGATTACCAGAATTTGGCAATCTTTTGGTACTGAGATGAGCCCTTTAAGGGGTGAGAGGGGGTGAAGTTGGCACTAAATTGATCTGCCAGGATATTGGCAATATACTTGGGATCAGTATATGTAATGCCATTCTGTTGTACCTCAGCAGATCTGAGCATTGCCATTTAGATTCTTGACATAACTATAGAATGCCTTGTGGTTGTCTTTGGAATCTTTGGCAATTTTATTTTCGTAACTAGCTTTTGAGGATTTTATTAGGGATCTCAACTTCTTACTGAGGCTGGTGAGGGAGTTTTTTGCAACCTGGGATTTTCCTCTTTTCTGCAACAGTTTCTTCTTTCTGTTGTATAGTTTGTTTATAGCAGGGGACCACCAGATTGGGTTCCTTTTTTAGAGAAGTGCATCTTGGTTCTATTTGGGATGGCACAATTCATGCACGAGTGGATGTGCTTGTACAGTGCCTTAGTGTAGGATTCTGCAGTCGAACTTTCAGATCCCGTCTGCATGGGTGTCGTGAAGTTTGTCACTTCTGACTTCAGTAGCATGAAGTTGGCTTTGGAGAAGTTTTTGAAGGAGTGTAGACTGTTAAAGGATGGTACTGAAGATATCTGACATGTATGCTGGAGGATGAGTTGTATAGGTTATAAGTGAACAGTACCTTTTCCATAGCTGTGGAATGGACATATGCAGTCTGTAATTTGCCCATCAACTAATGGTTGTATGGGGATAAAGAGGGGTAAGAGCTTACTGAGCAGTCTCCACTGTGCTATGGGAACGCAGAGTGTCAAGAATGGTGACGGGTTTTCAGGACTAGGCTACACTAAGTTCATGATTAATTTGGATCTGGAGGTGTTATGACAAGGCAGATTTAAAATGTAGCTCAGGAAGGGAAAGTGAGTCTGTGGAAAGCATTGCAATGGCATGAGACTTAGTAGAAAAAGTGAATACATATTTGAGATAACTGCATCCATGCAGGATAAAGATATGAAAATATTTGCTGTGGACTTTCTATACAGACAGAATACAGGAAGATAAGAAAGTTCAGTTATAGAATATTTCATAGAGAACCTAAACTGGAAAATTTGGCTTTGTCTTATATAAATCTGCCTGGGATACAAAAACTACTTATAATGTTATTTTATAATTTCATTACAGTTTAATTGGTTGTTTTGTTTATAAATATGTTATTCTTTGTGAAACGATCAACAAAATTTTTTTTCCAATAAGTGTCATGTGATCTTTTATATTCACCTTTGCTGCCACCAACTCAGGCAGATACAGCCTCTGTACAGAGTCTCATCTAAAAGACAGCCCTTAAGGAGTGAGGCACAATGCCCGCCAACCAATGCTTTAATGCACCATCAGTTTTAGAAAATAAATCAAAACTCTTGCTTTGGAAATAGAGGCAAGATGAGGAAACTGTTCAAGATGTGATATTTTTATTGTGTTCTTGATACTCGTCTGAGAGAGGAGATGAAGTCATTAGTTCATCACTGTACTATCTCAGAAACCACCTTTACTGTTCATCCCCCAGTTCACAGATTCATTCATAGATTCATAGGTAAATACTACACTATCTGCCCTTGCAGGCCCTGTTAAGCCTAGCCAATATCCATTCAAAGGTGAGACTCAAATCCTGTACTTGTTTATGTGAGGTAAACTCATTAACCAGTATGCCAACTGGCAGTTATTGGATCATAAGAGGTACTAGGCTAACTGCCCTAAAACATTTTTTAGCCTAGCCATTCATGCCCCAATTTTCCCATTCATCAATTCTCCAAAACAGAATAGCAATGGTATATGCTTATGCCTTAGGGCATCTACAAGCTGTCCCAGTCCATAAAGTACACAGGTGACAAACCACGAGTCAATTGGTGATTTCCCATCTACTGGTCCAAACTGCATTTGAATAAGCTTAGGGAAGAGTTGTGCTTCACATGACTTGCAAGCCTTTTCCAGAGAAGGGTTGGTGTAATTAGGGCAGAGTAAGGTGGGACTTTTGTCTCCTTAGATCTGTATGCCATGCCCTTACTTATAAGTTGTGCTATGTAGAAGGATTTTCTCATCAACATAGGCACATGGTGCTTATGTCTGTCAGAAAGAGAAAATGCATATGTGAAATAGGGCTGCTGTTATCTGTTGTGCTATTTATCTACATAATAAAATAATTTTGTCAATACTTTTAAGGGTTTTTGAAAGGTGTATTGAGAGGGAGGACTTTAAGCATAATGGGATGCATACCCATAAGTACATACTCAAAGCACAATTCAGCACATTCTGGCTGGCCTTGTGCTATCTGTTTCAATAAAACAATTTGCTCATGATACATGTTAAACATGTATTTCATGAGTATGAATGTTTTTAACCCTGACAGAAAACAGTCATGTCCGCTTAGTGAGTTACAGAGCTAATGATGTTACACTCTGGTGGACACTTACTCATTACACTGCTAGTGTAAGGGGTTTTCAGGGCCACTCACAAACAAGAAATTAATTCCACTGTTTTCCATACATACAGACCAATGTCTAAAAATAGATGAAGAAGAAAACCACTGAAGCCTGCTGGAAAGACTAAATGGAGGTATAAGTTCTCCAATACAACAAATGTGGCACTACTCCATGCGCTCTCTCTCAATAGACAATGGTTCTTTGACCTGGATGTTGCTGAGTGGCTTACTTGGACCATGCATGACAGATACAGTAGTGAACATTAATGTGGTTGGTGGTCATGACTGTACTTATACAGTGATGTGTCACAGGACCACTGTCATTACACATGCTGCTGAACAAGAAGCTGTCCTCCTGGCACAGGAATATTAGGTGATGGCTGATGGGCCACTGGTCAAGCTACCTTTCATGGAGTTGGAGGAGTTTCTGGCCTACATACGAGGTAGTGTGTTGGTTCCATACCCAGTTTTAGTTTCAAAAATGGCAAGAATTTGAAAAAGAAACTTTGTTACAAACAGAAGAAAATATGTGACAGGTTTGACAGGTTTGACTTTTTCTTGTAGAAATTGCAGAATTTGTAATAGTATTTAGTCTACTTGCATGATTTTACACCCTATGCATCAGAAGCCTGTAGAGTTTTTATTTTATGCAGATTGCTCTACTAAAAACATTGCATATTTTGCTAAGTGTAATCTCTGTGGTGCATTCTACATTGGTAAAACCAATAGAACTTTAAAGGAAAGGGTAACGGAACATCTTAATGATATTAGGAACTGCAAGCTTACTAATGCACTAGCCAAGCATGTTTTAGATTGTGGGGATCAGCACAATTTAAAATTTTCGGTTTTGCAGAAAATTAATGTGAGTTTTAGAGAAGGTGACATTAACAATGAAAGTGAATATGCTGAATTAAGATGGATAGTGGACTTTAAGGCATACTGCGGTGGTGGTGCTGTGGTAGCATTATCACCTCACAGTAAGACGTCCTGTTTGATTCTCAGCTAGAGCGTCTTCTGTATGGAGACATGCTTTGAAGGTTGTGCGTCAGAGCTGGCTACTCGGCATGTAAAAATCTACTGCTAATCATTAGCAGACCGGAGTTCCGCTGTGGTGACCCCTAACCGGGAAAAGCCGAAAGACACAACAAAAGTGGACTTTAAGGCATACATATCACCTGGCCTTAACAGTGCTGTGTCCTTAAAACCTCTCTTGAAAAAAAGAGGATTGCTTCACTGAATTTTAAAGAATTTTTATTGGTTGTTGGTTTTATTTAAATGTGTGCTAATTTATTTGTGTATTAAGGTCTGATGACGAGGATTGCCTCGAAAGAGCTTACCTAACTTTGTGTTTTGGAATAAATTTCAAGTATTTTATTCTCCAGCCTACAAGTCTCTTTACTCATAGGTATTAATAATATACTGCTTCCAGGAAAAGCCAACACACCCTCCCCATCTATTACTGGCAACTCTGAAGATATAGCAAATCAATTTAATAAATTCTTTACTGAGACTATACTAGCACTTTCCAGCCAGCAAAACACCACCCCTCTCCTGTTACACCTAATGCAGGGAACAATATTAATGCCTTTTCCCTACAACCTGTCTCCACTGACATAATTAAAAGTACTACTTAAAAAAATAAGGCCCACTACCCTAGCTGCTGATAGTCTACCAGCTGACTTCCTCAAAATTACTGCCGATGCTATTGCATACCCAGTATTCATACTAATCAACAGATCCATTTTTGAACATAAAATCCCTACCATATGGAAAATAGCTCATATTACACAAAGGAGGTAATTCAACTGACCTGTCTAACTACCAACCCATTGCCATCCTATCACCATTGTCCAAGATTCTAGACAGATGTATACACATTTAAATCATGTACTACTTAAAAACTAACAAACTCCTAACCAATATCCAACATGGTTTTCATCCCTATCATAGTACTACCACTGCACTAATGTCTTTTACTAATACAGTTAACCTACATAGAAACAATGGTCACTTCTTATCCTCCATCTTTCTTGATCTATCAAAAACATTCAATATGGTTTCTCATAGTAAACTAATATATGCTATCTCTGATCTAAATCTATCCAAATAAACTCTTGCTTGGTTCCAAAACTATCTAGAATAAAGGAAGCAAGTACTATGGCAACAATGTCTTTCTCCTCTTTTTCCTGTTACCTTAGGTGTTCCTCAGTGATACATACTAGCCCCCTACTTTTCACACTATTTATTAACAAACTCGACACAGCAGCACCATTTGCTACTATCATTCAGTACTCAGTTCACTCCACCCTAATTGGCAAAGCCCCATCTTTACAAGAACTGCAAATAATAACTCAAAACACTTTCTCCTCAGTTGAAACATGGTTGAGCATTTCTCAACTAATCTTGAATCCCAGTAAAACCAAGCTCATGTTTTTCCACCCTACACATCCAGCTATGCCCTCCTCTCCCTCATTTAACACTGTGCCCTCCAGTAACACTGTCATCCCTTCAGTAACCCATGTAAATTACTGGGAGTCGAGATAGATACAGGTATGAGGCTTCAGACCCATATTTCACAAACCATTCAAAAAGTTCACAAAATGCTGGGAACATTATATAGAAATAAACAGTATCTTACAAAAAGCACAGAAGCAACTATTGCCCAAACACATCTTATCTCAGCTCTCCTTTATGCTTGCCCAATCCTCATTAACTTGAAAAAAGGAGATTTAGCTTAACTAGGCTTTTGTTATAATAAAATAGGCAGGTTTGCCACAGACTCTCCATACAGGTCTTGTCATTGCTCAGCTCTCAGACAACTTAACTGGTTAGAATTCCCACAACTACTACTATATAACCAACTAAATATGACTCATAAACTCATCAACAAACAAGGAAAAAACCTAGCCCTGCAAAATCTGCTTCAACCATACTCATGCAACAGACTACTTTGCTCTAGCAGTAAATCCCTGATAAATGTAACAAAAGTCAATAATAGTGCAGGTAACTCACTCTTTTCAAACCATATTGCCAAAATCTGGAATGATCTTCCTACCACAATAGCAAAACCCACTTCAAAAAACTGCTAAAAACACACTTAGCCAGTACATGGTAAAGCATATGCAATACCCCAGGTTAAGCTATCCTCTAGGACAATACACTACCTAGTACTCGCAACAATGCAAATACTAAACTAAGGAGGTATTACTCCCAACTACTCTAGCTATAGATCAAGGTTCACACATCTGCATTTCTGTAAAAAGCTATTGCATTGTACTTTCAGTTGTAATCTTTTACTTCATATAAATATTTTATATTGTTTGTCTTGCGTGTATTTATTTTGAAAATACCAATGATTGCTACTGTATTTTGATGTACTTTACATGTTCTGTATTTATGTGTATGCACAATTGATGTCTATTTAAAAGTATATTGTGGAGCTTTTCTCCCCAGGCCCCCGCTGAAAAGGGACTTTCATCTGATCAGACTTTCCCGGTAAACAAATGTAAAATAAATAAAAACAAAATAAATTTGTTGACCGGGAAAGTCAGCAGATGCCTGGGGAGAAATGCTTCAGACACATCTTTGGAATATGAGAGAAAACAAGAGTACCCAGATGAAACCCACTGAGAACTGAACCAGAGAACTTCTTGCTGTGAGGTGACAATGTTAACCACTGCACCACTGTGCTGCCTGCATGAACGACTACCAAGACTACCTACTAGAGATGCTGCAGGTACACAAAACTGTTTCTGTATAAAGAGTACCTGTAACTCCTCAGCCACTGTCCAACTTATTTGAAGTAATCTGATTTGTGGTATACAGGAACATCAGAGAATCTCCCTGCATGGTCATCTGCACATATGTTTAAATGCAACTATATATACACCTCATTCCCATGTACATTTCTGGTGCTGGGACATATTTACACAGGATATTGTGTTTTGGTATATTCATAGGTGGTCCCTTATATGGCATCAGCACTGTGGAACTGCCACTGCCTGATGTTGGAGGATCTGCATCCTCTGATGATGATGATGGCCGGGATGAGCTGGTACATTCAGAGAGTACAATGGGTGTGTTGCAAACAGGTAATGTGAGCACTGTATCTCCTATACAGACCAAGGAGACAGCCCTTGTGTCTGCAGAGTCTCAAGAAAGGCACACACCACACAGGGATAATAGGTTAATAGAAACACTAGTAGTCAGGGAATTGTGGTATCACCTACTGGACTCCTATGTTAAAATCTGATGCAAGCTCCCATGATCAAAGAGATACATATGGGGGGTATGTAATGGTACTTACTGGATACATGGTTACTTCTCTCTTCCTGAGGTTGTAGTGTTAGTGGCCACAACCTAGAGTATATGCAGGAGACACAGGTTAGTACCATGACAGTCATGGCAGAGTTAGTAAGGATGATACAGGATGTGTGAGATGACCTATAGGAGTGTTTGTCCAGTATGTGCGATAGCCTTGATAGACTCAATCACATACTGGAATGTGCCATGTAATCTCAAGCCTGCTTGCCA
Organism: Protopterus annectens; assembly: GCF_019279795.1. Taxonomy (NCBI): domain Eukaryota; kingdom Metazoa; phylum Chordata; order Ceratodontiformes; family Protopteridae; genus Protopterus; species Protopterus annectens. The sequence goes on along the minus strand of NC_056732.1, from coordinate 1,748,746,569 downwards.
GAAATGAGGGGCCATCCATGAAGCTGTTCCACCACTTCTTCCACAAGTGGTAGCCATCAGGGGATAAAAAAACCTAGATCATGCTTTCACAATGCTAAAACATCCATGGCTACATCTGTAAAAGAAGGGTCTGTGCTCAGGAAAGGATGCCCTTGTGTTGTCTTAGCAGCAGTAGCAGTGGCATGTCTCATGACAGCCATCAGTCACAGTCATGCAGCATGCCAACATCTAACCAGGGTCATGCTAAAACCAGTGTAACTCCTGGTAGAGCCAGTTGTCATGGTAGGTGTATGCACAGGATGCTCAAACCTTTACCATGCATACCCTGGACCTGTCTGGTACATCAGGCCACAATGTTGTAACTACTGCTGAGGCTGTGTCCTAGCAAACATGCATTCACAGCACCACAGCCCAAGGTATATTATACTCACAGAGTTCTAGTAACACTGGCCTTTCACAAGGCCTTTCATGTTAAGTGCTGGCTTCCTCAATAACTCCTTGACTGAATCAGCCTCCACTGCTTGATGCACTTGGGACTGCTGCATCTGCAAATGTCCAACCTACTGTGACTGATTCCCAAGTATCATATTGTGTAAAACTGCACTTATGCCTGGGTTATACTTTGGCACCACATGATGAATCCAGACAGAGAAAGTGTGCTTTCAGCAGCCCAAACACATGCTCATTAATGCTCCTTGTTTGTGATTGGGCATGGCTGTATCCCTGGTCTGTTTTATTTTGTGGATTTCTGATGGATATCATCAACAAAGGTTCCAGGGCACATCCAACATCACCAACAAGATGCCCCTGGGGAAAATCACTCCTCTTAAAACACTGGTACAGGTCAAAGGTGTTCCATATGCTATATCATAAAATTCCCACATGGTGTTCCCTCTCCCTCCTCTGTGGTATGTGTGCACCACAAATACTCCCTCACATGACAAAACATTGCATTGAAAAAATGACGGAATATTCTCAAGGCAGATGCCTGAGATACCTCCACAGTGCCCCAAGTAGGTCAGTGAAAGGTTCATGTGACTAATAAATGTAAAGCCAAATGTACTTTAGTATTCACTGGGATAGGTAATTCTCAAAACCCACAAGGCTGATTCATGTCCACAAAGTCTTGCATGATGCCCTTATCCACACAGTACTGGTCCATAATGTTGGTTTTGTAATTAAGCATGGTTGAATGACCGGAAGCCTCCAGGGGAATGATGTATACTGTTATGTACAGCAACTTCAGTAAGAGCTTTTTGTAGTTATACATTTACTAATGGTTTGGCAATCCCTAACATTATTTAGCAATTGCCTTAGCATGAACTTGAATGTTCATCTTAGTTCAATTATACAGGAGGTACAACTCCAAGCAAGGGTTTATGCATGATTTAATGCTCTGTGTTTCTATAGTACAGAAAATCAATCTACTTATGTTGTACTGACAAAGGTCAAAAAGGCTGCAGTGAGTTAGACCTTCTGCCCTTGCTCTGCTGTTTTCCAAATATCTGCTGACAGACTGAGAAAGATAAGTGCTTATTTTCAACTGTTTTCTGCACTTCTGATTAACAAAAAACAATATTTGCTGCATATCTGTTTGTTTAAACTGTGCAACTGTATTATACTGCACTTTTTTTACATTGTCTACTAATTGAACTCCTCTTACTGTAATTACTGTTCATATTGTTGTTCTGTTCGTGTTAATTGTTGCTGCACTTGAAAAACACTAGCGTAGACTAAGTTCAGGGTTGCTAGTACTGTTTGTGACCTTTGGAGCTTGTAAGACAGTTAATCTTTTGTCTGGAGAGGCCAGATGTGCCCTCATGAGAGGAAGGTACAGTTTAGTCTGATCTAGCTAAAGTTACTACTGCAGGGCTCTGTTTGGGGCATTTTGGCTAGTTCCTGTTTTTCTACTTTAAATAGTCAGTGCTTGAACCAGTTTCTGCCTGCTTGCTCAAAGCTACAGTGAGTTTGTACTTGCTCTACTGTTTTCCAAATGCCTGTTGAGACACTACAAAAAATAAGCGCTTATTTTCAACTGTTGTAGGCACTTCTCATTAACTAAAACTATATTTGCTTCATATCTGTTTGTTTAAACTGTGCAACTGTATTTTACTGAAATGTTTAGATTGTCTGCTAATTGAATGCTCTTACAACTGTAATTACTGTTTATCTGCTTATTCTGTTTATTTTACTTGTTGCTGCACTTGAAAAACACAAGCATAAACTAGGTTCAGGGTTGCTGAATCTAGTACTGTTTGTGACAAGTGAATCTTGTAAAACATTTAATCTTTTGTCTGGAGAGACCCAGCTGTACTCTCGTGGGAGGAAGGTACAGTTTGGTCTGATCTAGTTAGAGTTACTGTTGCAGGGCTCTGTTTATGGCATTTTGATTAAATAAGTTGAGCTTTGGCTGGTTTCTGTTTTTCTGCTTTAAATAGCCAGTGCTTGAACTGGTTTGTACTTGCTTGTGCCTGTTTGTGCATCATGCACTACTGCACAGAGGGATTGCCAGTTACGGATGCCTGCTCTCTAGACTCACAAATATTGCCTAACCAGAGCTCCTCGCATCTAAACCTACTATTACCTACCTCTGCTGTATTCCCTTTTCAACTGTTATAGCCAGACCAAGATTATTCCTAGGACAATGAACTGTCAGTTTCCCTCTATTTTTTCTACCAGCCTGGTTGACATGGGTCTACTGTGGAAGTGTAGCAACTGCCTCGTGTACCCTGACAACCCCTACTTCTAAATCATTTCTGTACCATTTATAAGAGATGCAACTACATTATGAATCTGGAATCACAGATCTCTCATGCAATAGATAGCAATACAGAGCAGGCTGTCAGCCCACCTACCACAGATCCTCTTAACACACAGCATATACATAGACCAACGTATGTGGATGAGCTCTCAAAAAATCTACCTAAACACCAGAGGCCTCCAAAACACATACATCTTAAACCAACCATAATACCCAAAACACACAATACACATAATGACACAAACACAAGTGTCTCACCATCAAAGCGCATAAAACAACACACATCCAATTCAAATATTTTAGTCATAAAAAACTTTATAGTTAGACAAACAAATGACCCCCTCACCAAGCTGAACAAGGAGAAAGTCATGGTCAGCTATCTTTCTGGTGCCAGGATTCATCAGATAATGCAGGCACTCAAGTCTCTCAACAATAAGTACCATTATAATTCAGTCATAGTACATGTTATTGTGAATGACTTGAGACATACCTCCCTGGACTACATGAAGAGAGAAGTGGTAGCGCTCTCTGATCATGTGTCACAGCCAAGTATGTCCCTAGTCTTGAGCAGCATATTACCCTTGCCTAGGATTATACCAACAATATAAACAAAACAATCATTTGACTTCAATAATTGGCTAAGTTCCTGGTGTGATTCTAAGGGGATCCATTTTCTGTCAGCCTGGGATGACATGACTGATAGACCTCGATGCTATGCCAGAGATGGTCTTCATATGTCACTCCTGGGATTTAGGCTACTGGCAAAGGCTTTTGCCAACCCCATAGTGCCTTTTCTAGGAAAAGTCACAAGGACAAAACTTCTAATGTAAAAATTTCATCAAAAAAACAACCTCAAGGTTATGCTGCTAAATGCTAGGAGTCTTAGCATGAAACTGGACTCACTGGAATCAGGTCTTACCTTGAAAGATTCAGACATTTGTGCAGTCATGGAGACCTGGTTCAAGACTGTGGAGAGCACCCCACCATATTTGGTTACACCTCCTTCCACACGTTCAGACCACAAACTGTAAGCATGAAAACTAAAGTAGACAATATATCAATATTCATTAAAGATAAATACACATCTAGATTGGTTAAAATGGTATAATTTCCTGAAGATACTTCAGGTGCAATTAACTGTTGGTGGAACACCTACTCAAGTCATTGCCAGCTACAGGACTCCCTCTATAAATCAGGATACCCACTCTGCCTATTTGGATCTAATTGACTCTATCAAGTTACATCCAAACACCATGGTTTTGGGTGAATTCAACTACCCATCCCTTGACAGGGTAAATTATTCATGCTCAAACTCACTTGCCCAAAGGTTCCTCGACTTTGTTAACTCTAATACCTTGGATCAGCTGGTTGACACTCCCACCAGGGGCACCAACATCCTGGATCTGATGTTTACCAATATGGGGGACTGCTGTAGCACCCCCAAAGTGAGGTCTTCCTTGGTGAGATCTGACTGCAAATTATCTCTTTTGAAGTAACTAAGTAACTATCACACCTGACACTCCCCCTCCAGCAGCAACTAGACTAAAAAACTTCTGTAAAGAAGATTATAACCTCTTATGGAATAGTATAAATAGCTTCACTGCAATTTCCCCCTTCAGATAGAACTGGCTTCTATGCTGAGTTCTACACCAATGCTTTATACAAACACCTGTATAACTGCATTGACTCAGCCATACCAGATAGAACCAAAACAAGGTCTTCAGGGAACAGCAAACCTGCCTGGTGGACAACTGCCATTAACAGGTTTTACAATAACAGGAAGAAATTACTGTCTAAGAGTAAGAGGGAGTGGGCCCCAAACTGGAAACACCCCTTCAACAGCTAAAACAAGCAAACAAGATTTCTTGTGAAGTCCTTCAAGCAAATTATGATTCCAAATTAACTTCCTCAATTAAGGACAATCATAAGGCGTTCTTTAGTTACATCTGTAACCTAAAAGGAAAAGCCCAGATTTGCGCCAAATTGGTAGTTAATAATATCACATATATTGAGCCTGTGGACATAACTAACCTGTAAGCAGACAGGTTGACAGGTTCTGTGAAAACTTCACTCTCTTGTCCCCACCTCACTTACCCCATGACAACCCTACCACCTGTATTCTACCTAGTATCTCTAAAGAGCAGGTTGGAAATACCCTCTCCAAGGCCAAAAACACAGCATCTATGGGACCTGATAACATCCATGGCTGCATCCTACATGGGTGTAAACAAGAATTAGCAACACCATTATATACTCTTTTCAGTCATAATCTAAGCACAGGCTTCATCTCTGTTGAGTAGAAAATTGTCACTGTTATCCCCTTGCACAAAGGTGGTTCTTCCACTGACCCTGGGAACTATATACCTATTAGCCTGACTAGCCTTATCTGCAAGGCCATGGAGCAAATCATCACAGACCTTATCAACAAAGATATAGGTAATCTCCAAACACCTGACCCTACTCTGTTTGGATTTGTCAAAGGGAGATCATGCCTGTTAAACCTGGTGGACTTCTTCAAGACAGTCATCAACACCCTGGACGGGGGAAATCTGTGCATACAGCCTACTTAGGCTTAGCCAAGGCTTTTGATACTATACCCACTCAGGCATTATTGACAAATTCACCCAGCTAGGTACCAACTCTTATATCATTAGGCGGGTCACCATCTGGCTCACTGATAGAACCCATACAGTCAAATAGGGGAATCCACCTCCAACAGCATACCCATAACCAGTGGTGTTCCACAAGGATCAGTCCTGGGACCTCTACTGTTTGAAATCTTGCTCTCCAAAGTTCAATCAAAAACTAAAGGTCTGTGGCTGACAAAGTCTGCTGATGACTGTAAACTGGGAGTGGTCATAGAATCTCCAAACAATGTCAACATCTTACAAGATGGTCTTATGCAAACAAATGATTCATGCCAAATTCACTGTCTTACACTCACTGAAAAAAAACATTTTAGCATCTCTTCTGATAAGGGAAATGTTCCTGCTAATTGCCACATCAATAGCAACACCCTAAGTAAGCACTCAGCGGTGAGACACCTGGGCACACAGGTTGACAGCAGCCATACCTTTGATCACCATGTCAACACAGTGGTAATAAGTGCATTCTATATTGCTAACCTCATAAGTAAGGGCATTGCCTTCAGAAAAAAAAATATAGTCTCTGTACTCTTCCCATATCAGGCCAATAATTAATACAGTGCCCCTTTTGGTATGTACCTTTCCAAGTGCCTGCAGCAATTGGAGAGACTACAAAGGTTCCTCACAAGAAAAATGAAAAGTCTTCAGCATCTTTCCTTTGTGGATCAGCTGAAATTACTGTTATTTTATTCTTTTTCATACAGACTACTCAGAGGGTATCTCTGTCTTGTGTATAGAGCAATCTCTGACTGTGCTTTATTGGAAGTGCTGCATATCCACAAGTCAAATGGCAGACGGGTTACTCACTCTAAAGATCTTCACCTGGTATGTGACAATAGAACCTGCTGGAGGGACAGATTTGTCTCCCAGAGGTTACCACACCTTTGGAACAGACTCCCACTTCATGTCAAACAGGGCACCTCATTGGCCCTCTTCAAACACAGTCTGAACAACTGGATTGTAACCAATCTTGGACAGGTGCAATAGGTGCTGATCATGGAAACAAGGGTAACTTGGGCTTGTAAAGGTCCTAAGGCCATTAGCCTAGTAACTTCCTATGATCCTATGCATCCTATTAAACAGCCCTTTGTTGACCAGGTTAGTCTCAATAAGCTAGAGGCCTCTTTACACAGGAACCCAAGGTAGTACTCTTACTAGCCAGGGGAACTTTGACGTGGGCACAGGATAAATTCCCCTCCTGTTTTCATGATAGCTTCCCATTCCCTGACACAGAAGCTGCTGAGAATAATCCCCCAATCCATGAAGATATGCTGCAGGGGGTATTACATCTGAGAGTCTACTGATCTTAAAAGCTGTTTCTGAAAAAGAAAAACAAATGGAGGAAAAACAGCAGAATGGTATAATGGAGAGTACAAAGATTCAACAAGCAGAAATTAGAGGAGATGATATTGGCATAGCTTTAGAGCAAAAAAGGGTGCAAGGTGGTCGACTGTTCATGACACAAAGCTGTGGGAAGGAGGTTTGCGTACTCAGCAACTAGTTGACTCAATGCAGCAGAGGGAAATGAATGACAGTTTTGTAATGTAATGGGGAAAGGCAGCAGAATGGATTTTTGATGAATCTGCAGAGATGGAGGCAGTGCAGTTTCCTGTAAAACAAATAACTAATGTAAAAAAATGCTGACTCAGAATTAATGAACAAAAGGGGATTGTATCAAAATTCTATGCTGTGGTAGCAATTGGAAGTAGCTGAATGAATCAGATAGAGATGGTCCAAAGAAAGAAAAGACCTACTGTAAGATTCACTTCCTCTAGCATTTTTGCCCTTCCTAGGCCGTTACTCTTTCTTTAGTTAACTCCAAAACTACCGCATTCGATATTCCACTAATTCATAGGCTCATAGGGTAAGTACTAAGCTAGCTAGCCTTGTTGGCCATTTCATGTTTAGACACTTTCCCTTTCAAAGATGAGAATCATATGATGTAACTTTTGTGTGTGAGGTAAACACCTTAATCATTAAACCAGCCCCCTTCAAAAATAAATAAATAAACAAGCACATACATAAATAAATAAATAAATGAACTAATTAATCAATTCTAGGTAATCAGTCTGAAGACTATTATAAAGCTAACCCAATAACCCTAGGTCAGAATCAAACCCTGTAACTTGTATAGATGAGGTGAAAACCATAATTATTTTGCCAAACCCACCCCATTTTTTTAATCACCTCTTTAAGACATCTCTTAATCTTAGTAATTAATATTACATCATCTACATAAGACAAAAGCAGTGATATTTTTATAGGGTCTATATTATATCATCGAACGCTTAAAAAAGTGAACGCTGATTGATCGACCTAATTTAAGCAAAAGCTTACAATCTCGAACTGTCAGATCAGCGATTTTTTTCCCAGGCAAAAAAAATCGCTGATCCAAAACACATACACACAACACAAGCACACCAAACAAACAGAAATCCACACACGTACTCCTAAAATCTGATACCTAACCCTTCACTAAACTATCCACACACCACTAACTACCCACTTACCTTAACCCAAACCCTAACCCTAAGGTCTGTCACTATCGCACACTCACCTCACCCGCTCCCTAACCCTAACTCACTTAAATCTGCCCTAACCCTCATGTCCACTCAATCGCACACACATCTAACCCGAGCCCTAACCCTAACTCACCTAAATCACCCTAACACTCACATCCACACAATCGCACACTTACCTGAATCCAACCGGTAACTTTCCGCCATAACACTGAAAATACCGAAGCAACAGAAACGGACAACCGGATTCTTTCCCTAGCAAAACATTTGAGTTTCTGCTGCTTCGATATTTTGCAGTTTCGCAAAAATAAGTTTGATCAATCAGCGTTTGCTTTTTTAAGCATTCGAGGATATAATATAGACCCTTTTTATATTATTCTTAATCAGTAAGGCTGTATTATTACATTTTCTTTTTCATCTGCACTGTCACTGCATTCAACATTAGCACAAATAAAATCAGCTTTGCCTACTATCTCTTTTTACACTAATTCTTTCACTTCGCCAACCATTACTACAACCAAAACTTGATTCTCATTATATGCCATTTGCAATATATCTATAAATTTATGTCTTATACTATATTTTTGTAAACCTTTCCATAACTGCTCCTGATTTACATTACCAAACACCTTTGTAACATCTGCCTCAACTATGTTAAACTCATCATTTCCCTCTACTATTATATCAGAGTCAGAATTAATTACCAAACGGGGATTTTATCAAAGCCTGTGACACAACAATGGCTAGAGGTAGCAGCATGAGATGGATGGAGATAGTCCAAAAAAGTATAGACTTACAGCAATACAATCCCTGAATTATTTTCCTTTGATTCTAAAGAAACCGTGTTATAGCAAATTCTCTACCCTAGTTACCCCACCATACCTAACCCCTGCTCCAACAATACACCCCAGGAAACTGCCTCCATCTTAAATTTCTACTTTGTTGATATAATCAGTAAACTTTTGCCTAGCTCTAACCCAAACAATCCATCACTCACAGCCACCCCTACTTCAAAACTGCCCCTTCTCACTAAAACCCATTCTCAGCAAGCTACATTAGAAATTGTCTTATTAAACTTAAACCATGTTCCCCCTCTACTGACAATGTGCCCCTTTTCCTAAAGGCTGCTGCTAACTCCATTGCATATCCAGTCTCTATCCTCTTTAATCGCTCAATCTGTGAATTCACTGTCCCTTCTCTCTGCAAGAAATTCTACACCTTACCTATGCATAAAGGTGCAAATTCAATACAACTTTCTAACTATCACCCGATTGCTATACTCTCGCCTCTCTCCAAAATTCTTGAACACTGTGTTCACAAGCAACTCATGTCTTATCTCGTTCAACATAACCTTATCTCCCCTACACAGCATGGCTTCTGCCCTCACCATAGCACCACCACTGCCCTTCTTTCCTTTACTAACTCCATCTCTCCAGCCAGAGACAATAATAAACTGGTCTCCTGCCTCTTCTTAGAGCTCGCTAAAGCCTTTGACACTGTCTCTCACTCTATTATTCTCTCTAAATGTTTACAACTTAATGTCTTAATCTTTCCCCTTCTACTATCTTTTGGTTTTCCAGCTACCTTACTAACAGGTAGCAAGCTGTCAAATGGCTTTTTGCTCTTTCACCCTTCCTGTCCATAAAAATGGGAGTCCCACAAGGCTCAATTCTTGGCCCCATCCTTTTTAACATTTTACTAATCAACTCCACACTTCCTGTCCTCAGTCATCCCTTGCACAGTACGCTGATGACTCCACAATCATCACTATTGCTGACAACCCTTCAGACCTGCTCACCTTAGCTCAAACCTCCTTAAACCTTATTGAAACTTGGCTTACTAATCATTAACTCATTCTTACCCCTAAAAAGACTAAACTCCCTTTCCAACCTAAATCTCTCAACTATCTTAAATCCTCTTTCTCTATCTCCTCTCTCAACAACACTATTATTTCATCTGAACCCTATACTTAGCTCATTGGAGTAATTGTTGATGACCATCTTAAATATGACCTCCATGTACACAATTGTATAAAGAAAACCCACCAAAAACCTGGCCTATTATATAGGAACAAAAAGTTCCTTAACGCTAACTCCAGAATCTCACTTTCCCAGGTTTATCTTCTTCCTAGCCTTTTCTACTCTTCTCAAGTTCTTACCAACATACAGTCGTCTCTTCTGTCCAAACGGGAAACCACTTACAACAAAGTTGCCAGATTTGCAGCCACTCTGCCTCTAAAATCTCATCATTGTCTTGCTCTCTGTACTCTCATTTGGTTAGAGTTTCCTAACCAACTCTTATATACTCAGCTGCTTATTATCCACTGTATCTTAAACAAACCTACCTCCTGCCCTAGCATCTCTTCTCTTTTTCTCTCTCTACAAGATATCTCGCTCCCTCAGAAGCTCAGAGCAATTTTTCTTACAAATTCATAAACCTAAAAAATCTTTAGGACATAACCTCTACAGTTACAATTCTGCTTTAAAATGGAACAAGCTTCCTGTAGTCCTCAGAAATATTACTCATTCTCATAACTTCAAGACTGCTCTTAATGATTACCTACTCTGTGCCTGGTTATGTCACTGCAATCATCTTACTGGATAGCCTTCTTTTTCCTACTTCCTATATTAACTATTCTCTTCGTTCCCCTCTTTGTATCTTGCTCCCTGTTATCTGATAACTCCTCCTTTTTCTTTCTTCCCTTCAATCTCTTTCCCCTACCACTGAACTTCACCTAACTTTTCTGCTTTTATCACTATTCTATACTTATTTTTATCTTATTCTGCTTTTTATTCTCTCTCTACCAAACTTGTCATTTTATACTTTGCTGTAAATTGTCAAAAAAGCTGTATTGTCATTGTACACTTTGTACTGTGGAGCTTTGCTTCCCGGGCCTCCATTGAAAAAGGGCACAAGCTCAGTCAGACTATCCCGGTTAACAAATGTTAAATAAATAAATAAATATAATCAAATCCAACATATTTTCTAATCACATTTATGTTGCTCTCATTAAAACTTTATAATCGGTATTATTTAAAGTTACTGGTCCCCAATTCCGAATATCACTTCTATACCCTTCTTCTGTATTTTCCTGATGAGCCCTTCTCATATTTTCTCATTTTAGAAACCCTCATTCTCCCATTCATTCCACACCTTAATAAACTTCTGTTTTTGTATTTCCTTCATATTCTTATACATGTTATGTCCTACAGAAAGCATTACCTGGTAAGATGTCCATGTTAACATTCTTTAATATATCGCTTAACTTTTGAATTGTAATATTGCTTACCAATAAATACACTGATCCTTTTCTAAAATTATCCATTTTCCAATGTACATCACCTTCCATACCATGTTTTTATTAATTCTTCTAACATAGTTCAGCACCGCTTTCATGATTTCTTCTTGCTTATATGCTTCATTTTTTATCATTCACATCTGTTGTTAATCCATCTCCCCTTCCTACCATTTTTACCAAATAACATTGTTATTTGTATAACAATTCCTCCTTATTTCATCCATATAAACATTTTCTTTCTTTATGAGCTGTGAGACATGCACAAACATCAACATGGAAAACACAGACCACAAATAGTCAAAGAAAAGCACATTGACCCACAAAGGATCAGTATAAAACACAAAACCAGTGTTTCTGTGTTGGTGGGGCAATCCCCCCCCCCCACACTCCCCCTACGAATCATATATATTAAGTCTGAGATTGCACTACAGTGGGGAAAGGACAAACTTCCTGATCCCTACTGTACTGCAATCTCAGTGTGAGAAAACCATTACGGGGTAACAAGATTACTTTTGATCAGCTGTACTGGCTGCTGGCTTTCTAGCTGTTTGATGACAGAGTGCAGTTGTTAGAAAGCTATGTACCGCTATATTTATGTATATATGTATATGAGCTTCTGAAGGGGCTATATATATATATATATATATATATATATATATATATATATATATATATATATATATATATGTGTGTGTGTGTGTGTGTGTGTGTGTGTGTGTGTGTGTGTGTGTGTGTGTGTGTGTGTATGTATATATCTGGAATCATTTTTCCCATTATTGCTTCCTTGTTTAATGCACTCTTTCAATTCTAGATTCATAGATTTATACATAAGTACTAGGTAATTAGCATGTGGATCTTAACAAGCCTAACCAAAAAAAAACTATTCCCTAGTTCACTCTAGCCTTAAGGGGGGCAAGAGGAGATACACCACGGTGAATTTGAGGCTGCCTATCCAATTATCAAGGTTAAACTTAAAGGTGGCAAGGGTGCTACTCTGTTTGACATGTTGTGGAAGTTTGTTCCAGAGCTGAGGGATACATTGTGATATGAATCTATCATGGCAATGTCACTTATTTATCTGCTGCTGAAAGTTTTTTTTCCTTTAACTGAGTATTTGAGGTACCATTATTTCTGCAAAGGAATAGAAGGTCAAATAAGGTTGACTATTTCGTGGCTAGAAAGGCTAGATACAGATTGCCATTAGAGTCTATAAGACACTCAGTGCAATGAAAGGGACTGACAGTTTCTTCTGATAAAAAGATTTTTGAGGCCACTGATGTTTTCAGTTATGAATCTCTGAGGTCTCTCAAGTTGTATAATATGGTTAGACAACCATATGGTAAAAGATGCATTATATTTAATAAGGGGTCTGATAAGATACAAGTAAAGGGAAGTTAAATGGAGATACCTTTTGATATTAGATAAGCCAGACAAAAGGATTTCAGAACTACTGTACAGACATGATGGTCAAATGATAAGGAATTATCTAAAAGAGTACCTAGATCCCTTACAACCGTGTTTTATTAGAGGGGTGCATCTCCTAAATGGTAAGTGAAACTGTTTTGTTTACCACAATGTACTATTCTACATTTTTTATGTTTAATTTCAGACCATTGTCTTTGTACCAGTTGTTAACATGGTCTAAACCATGTTGGACCAATTGTGGCTCAGTTGAAGATCAATAACAAAACACCCAATTTACAGTCATCCGCAAACTTAGTTAACCACATAGCAGAAGTGCTGATTTTAGTATAAAACTTTTTTATATGTTTTCCTTATAAACCATCCACCACACTGTCTAAGATATATAAAAATAATTCATTATATATCTTTCAACAAACGGTTCATACTTTAATATGTGTTTATCTATACATTTTCCAATTTCTCAATACCCTTCTCTTCTATTAATTGCTCCTGACCTCCTTTTTAACAACCAATATAGCCAGATGATCTGAAGAAGTAGTTGTCATGTCCCAGTTAGCTTTCTCCAACATATCTTCTGATAAAATATAATGTATCCCTATCTTCAGAGATCCTCTCATATATGTAGATGATCTTTCTTTCTTTTTCTATTCCAGTTTTCTTCACTTCTAAAACCTTCCTAACATCATGCCCTTCATTTCCTTTTCCTTTGTCCTAGTTAAAATCTCCAAACCAATAATTTTCATATCATGCTCATAATACATTTATTAAAATAACTCATGTCTATCTCTTGGAGCCATATCTACGTATACTGTTGTTACTCTTAACACCATATCCTAAAACCCTACATCAAGAATATTATTCCAGCTATTATATTTATAAAATTTACATTTTTATTAGAAAATAACCCCTTGAACATGTATCACCCCTTGATCCCAAACAATTGTTTCCTAATAATTTCTCTGTTTGCAGTCTTTCATTCTCATTAAAAATGATATCTAATAAAATAGTTATTTCTGCTTGTACTGACAAACACTATTATAAAAAAAACAGTCACAGCAACATACAGATGAGCTAGTTTAATGTGCAAATCTTTCGGGTAATACAAACCCTTCCTCAGTGCTAACATTAATGCAAAACGTCACACTTAAATAGCAACTACAATTAAACACACAGCCAATAAAATGTCATATAGTCAATCAAATAACAAACCAGCTAGCACTGAAGGAAGGCTTGACAACAACTCTCAAGTTGAAAGCAGGCTTTATCAAGTGAATTCAGGAACATAAACGCAGGAGTAATCCACACAGCATTTTCGTCAGTTAAAAACAGACTTCATCAGATAAAGCAAGTGCAATGGTGCTGCTTGTTAAGTACTCAACCTCATTTTGATCAGCCAATAAGAAAATTATATTGTCATTCAAAAAGTTAAAATATATAACTCTATAGTAAAATGCTTTAAAAACCTTAATAATAATAATATGATCCATAAAAATAATGTTAAAAACTTGTTCAATAAAAAGTGTTACATAAAATGTTTCAGTGGGTTCAACTTTAAATATTAAAAAAAATAAATAAAATCTAGGTAAAATCCTTTCCGCCAAAATTTAAGCAAGGAAAAAACTCCATCTAGTATCACACAGATGTAATTGCATTTGTACTGTTTTATAGCTTTGCAGCTCTCTGTTTTAACACTGGGACAATGGAAATATTATCATAAGGGACTTAATGTAACACTTTTTATAACAAATATATGTCTAAATATATATAAATAAATATATATATATATATATATATATATATATGTATACAGAAAGTTATGTATATGTAAGATATATATATATATATATATATATATATATATATATATATAGGTATATACGGACATACATCTGTAGATAACAATGGGAACATAACAAAAACATATGTCCACATGCACCGTTAATGAGGTTGAGAGGCCCCAAACAATATACGTCTTGTATGAATAGGTATATCCGCCCACAGCCAAACATATCTGCCCTGCAATACACTACCAACTGTTGCAGATCCCATAACCAGGACCCGACACAACATGGGCACAAGATGTTAACAGTACTCCATCCCACCTGTATGATGTCAGGCTGGTATCAGTAACATATCATGCAGTACAGTTTGGCTCCCATAGGGAATGTACAATGTAAAAGCTATCAACATCCCTAGGATACATATACACATATATGCAGGTACAGATATTCATATATATATATATATATATATATATATATATATATATATATATATATATACACATACACACACATATATATAGATATATATGTAACTACAAATACACATGCAGAGATATGTATAGTAAGATACATATGTAGAAGGTGAACACAATATGGAAAAGCCACTATGCCTACAGTTACCACCTTAACAGTTGGATACCGTATGAGCCACCCATACAAATGACAATCATTGCCTGCAACATATACCCACAGAGAGGTCAAAGGATATAACACCACACACAGGTTTGCATAAATGGGAAAGCTTTATTTGTGTACTATTACAGTTGTATATGCCATGTCATATAGCTGTTTACACTGACATCCATATAAACAGAGTAATGCAACTGTGAAACAGTTATATTAATACAGTAGTCTGAAAAGGTTGACATATGTTGCTGTCCAGGCTGAGGCCTTCAAGTAGTACAATAGTAAAGACAGACTGGGCCACAGGATACCAAACAATCAAAAGTAAGTAATGCAGATGTATAGTTTAGCAGCCTCTATCTACAGTCTGTACACAATCCCGATGGGCTAAAGACCTCAGATGACACAATGGGATGTAACTGCTACATAACAAGGCATACCTGACGCCATCACAAACACACTGACAAACAGAACAGTCTGTATGGCAGGAGGCAGTAGGCCTGCATTTACCCACTTTATTTAATTAATTTTATTATAGGTGAATTGTATGGTAATGTACATCCAGATACCCTAAGGCAGCTTCCCCCTGATACACCCACATGTTGTAACAGGCTAGACTAGTTGTGGCGCAGCCCCCCCCAGACTCAATAATACAGGGCCATATACCACTGTTACATACACTGGCCTCTGGAGTGCATAAGGGCACACATGTATTGTGTAGGTGAAGCCCACACATGTATGGCCCCAACCCCACCGCATGTGTGAGGGATACAACAGCAGTGGACCGATGGCAGGAATGGCAGCATGACATATTCACAGCCCACTACAGAACAACCCCTGACAGCATGTCATATGTGCAAAGCCTGGTATGTAGGTGGAGGACAGAGGCTGGATCACAGGTCCATATGTGGAAAACTGTTGTCATACACTAAGCAAGTCGATGGTGTTATAGGATAGTCTGCCACATACCTTTAGTCAGGGATTTGAAGTTAGAAACATAAATGGATGTAGCCATGTACTGAAAGCACTCAACACACACACTGCCAGTGAAATATCAGACACAAGACCTGTGTGGTGGACAGACAAAACATAATAGGCACTCTTCTGGCCATCAAGAGGATAGGCCCACAGTTGAGAGCTATGGAGAGAGAGAGAGAGAGAGAGAGAGAGAGAGAGAGAGAAAGAGAGAGACAGAGAGATAGAGAGAGAGAGAGAGAGAGAGACAGAACATATGCATGTAACTGAATGTAGTACTTGGTCCATTATAATGATATAGATGATATGGAATGATTTATATGTGCCATCAGGTGTTGTTGTAATGATGTTCAGCTGAACAACTGATATGGACAATAGTGTCTGTCCCTGTGGGTAGTGGGCCATAGCTGTCAACTGTGCAGATCAGCACTGACTGACAAGATGTAAACCATCATAGTGTGTGTTGTGTAATGGGAAGTATGTATATTACATGGCCAATAGCTCATGGTGGAAGTAATACCATTATGATGAACACGTGGAACCCACAGCCCACCCCTTGCAGGATACTCAGGTTAATCTGTAATGTAGCATGCAGGAATGCCATAGGTGTGTAATAGGGTTACCTGCAGTCTGGTCCTACATATACCCCCCTAATGTCAGGCTGTGTTCATATGTGGCATCTGTCTGTGTTGTAGCAAGGTGGAACAGTGCAGCTGTGCAGGAAGGTGTTGTGAGATTGTGGACCTGATGTCTGAATGTACCCCACATATAGATATGCAATGTGTACATCTGTACACATATATAATATATAAAGATATATATATATATATATATATATATATATATATATATATATATATATATATATATATATATGTATATATATATATATATATATATATATATATATATATTTATATCAACATGTATGTCCACAAAGATACAGATACCCATGTCTAGACATATATATGAGCACAGATATACATCACATATATCTACACATACATAGATATATACCTATATGCACATGTCTACATATATACTAACACTCACACAAACATATGATTTGCGTCTTTCGGCTTTTCCCAGTTAGGGGTCGCCACAGTGGAACTCTGGTCTGCTAATGATTGGCAGTAGAGTTTTACGTGCTGGCTTGCCGGGCCTAACTCACAACATTCAATGAAGGAATGCCCATTCACGCATGTCATCACACAGAAGACGCTCTAACTGAGAATCGAACAGGCAATGTCTAACTGTGAGGCGACAATGCTACCGCAGCACCACCACCGCACACACACAAACATATATGTATGTAAATACATCTCCCCTATATTACTACCACAGTGATGCATGTTATGTGTGAGGCAACGGCACACATAGCAATACACACAGATATCTACAGCTGGCAGTGTGTGCAACATGGACGGGTATGTCACATGTTAATCCCTTGTTGGGACCACATTGCCCTCGTCTGTGAAGTATGGAATGGGAATATGGGGAAGTATGGCAGGTATAGTTGTGGAGGTAGTCAGGTTTGGTAGATATAGAGGACAGTCTACAGGGGTGGTGTGTGACACATGTGGTGGGTAAACACCCTGGATGGTGTGTGTGGCCTGTGATTTGGGGGCCCCATGGGCCCCAATATGGGCACAATGGGAACAAGCCTCCCACCCACTGCTACTCACAACAGCAGTCCATGTCCTAAAGGTGCCTAGCCTGGAGGCTGAGCAAGAGGAGTATGTCGGCCCTGTGAATATGTACTGGGTGCCTCAGAGTGTTGTAGCACATTTCACATGTGTCTGTGCAGCCTGTTATGGAACTGACCCTGGACCTGACCTCAGGGGACAGGAATATGTCTGTGTGTGCCCCCAGGGGGGACAACATCCCCTGGGTTGGCTCCACCTGATGGTATTGCTGGACCAGTACATGAGGAGGCCCTAAGTTGGGACACACATGTGATGTGGCCAGGTAACATGGGCAGATGGTTTTGAAGAGGTGGTTCTGCTGGCCAGTAGTACATATACATGTTATTGTGTCAATGTTATAGAACATATGTTGGTAGTAATAGTCTACACAATATGGGAACATGTCCAATAGCATGCATAGATATCTCCAATAACACAGAATGTCAGATGTGCAGCAATCACAAAGCAGCCATACCACAGGCATATATGGAACATAGTGGCCCTGACAATAGCATGCAGGTGAATAGTCTGTAACAGGCCAGCAATGACAGTGTCCACACAAGGAACATGGCTACAATCACATAGCAGAAAGTGTGGTACAATACAATATC
This sequence comes from Protopterus annectens, assembly GCF_019279795.1. Lineage (NCBI taxonomy): Eukaryota > Metazoa > Chordata > Ceratodontiformes > Protopteridae > Protopterus > Protopterus annectens. The sequence continues at coordinate 1,748,728,242 of NC_056732.1, read as the reverse complement.
TGTCCCACTGGTAGGTAAGCTGTAGCCATACCTAATGAGCTGAATGTACAGTTTGTTGTAGTTGATATGGTGGAGGGTGATAGAGATGTGTATTATGAACTGTGGTAACCTTGCTGTATGAGTTGCTCAGACCTGTTTCCATCTTTATGTCTTTCAGCCAAGATGTCACATGCACATTTGCCGACTTATTCGGCAGCTGAAAATGAAGTACTCATCACATACCTAATCCAGCACTACCCAATGCTGCTTGGCAGGGCTGTCCATGACCAGCAGAAGTGAACCACCGTATGAAACAAACTAGTACACAGGGTCAATGATGTTGGACTGCACAATCATAGTTATGAGCAGGTCTGGTATCATTGTACTGACCTGCTTCACAATGCCTGTTGGTGTGCTGCTGCAGTCCAGGGAGATCACCTCACCACGGAGGGGGGCCATGCCATCCATCCCCCTGACACGTGTGGAGGAGCTCCTGGCCAGCCTCGTGGCACCTGTCTATCCGGCCAGCCACCAACTGCTGGACATCTTTGTGAAGGTGGGTGTCACCCACACACCGGCCGAGGAGCATGCAGGTAAGGACACAGGACACATCAGTAGACCACTGTTGTGTATACTTCTGCATCGGTACAGGTAGATCATGCATATCTGACATGTCATAGATATATTGTGTTGCTTCATAGTAGTGATAAACAGATGTCCACATGTGGTAGTATTATGGAAATGTACCGTTGATGTCTTGTAATACTGCACCCACCCTGTAGCACTGCCACAGGTGTGGCCACTGACATTGCATCTCTCACCCTCTTATGTAGGTCACTCCGGGATACCACCAAGACAGCATCCTGTAGCTGGTGAGTATGGTTTATGTAGATGCTTGCCAACACACCAGGCATGTAATGGTGATGGTATATTCCATGCACACATCTAACACACCTACCCAGAATGCATGCTGTATATGTGCATGTATTGTTGCTGTGAAATGCACAGCATCACAGGGGTGACCATGATAGGGTATTGGAAGGGAATGTCAGACACCTGCATGATAACTAACATCCTGTCATTGCCGAATGTGTCCACATGGAGTAACATAATGGTGGGAGACATGGCCTACAGTAGGGACATGTTTGGAACAACACCCATTTACAGTGTAACACCAGTGTATATACCTGTAGGACAATGACAACTGCTGCAGAGATACATTATGGCATATGGCATTACAGTAGTCTATATTATCAGCTGGGACAGGCTGTAACATGTGGTGTTCAGTGTATGGGACACTGCAAAGTGACACACATGTGTAGGGCTTACTTGTCATGCATCTGCAAAAATGCTGAAAGGGGGGGTCAGCATGACATGCCAATGCACTGCAGCAGGGATCCTAAGGATGCTAAGAATTACAGTATATGCACATAGTCAGGTTCAGGACCTATGGCAGACATAATCCTACCCCCACAGCAATAGTAACGGCAGTGTGTGAACACCAAGGGATGTGCACATGAGTAGACCTTGCAATCCTACAGAGTAGTGGGACATGTGTAGGGCAGACTGAACATACACTGGCAACTGCAGATGGCCCACGCTGGTATACCCCCACCAGAAGTAGTGACTGCTGTAGTACACACAACAAGAGGTGTGATAAACTGTCATGATAAGGGTGTGCACACATATGCCCACATGGTGTGTATGCATTGCAGTCAGCAGCCGCAAACCTAACACAATCCATAGACACTGCATGTGAAAGTACAGGACATATGTCACATATTGGGCTCATGTACTGCTAAGATATGCGGTGATGTGGTCCCATGGCAGATCAAGGATGGGAGCGTCAAATCAATAAAGGTGTGTACACCCCCTATAGCCACAGTATGCTCTAATTGTTTTCAGTGTAAGAGTACTGGATTGGTCATACATGGTCCGCTGATGTTGAGAGCTGTGCATCAGACATCAGGCATTCACAAATGACATCTGTCCACATATCATACCAGGTATGTGTTGCTGGAAAACATAGGGGCTATGAGCATTAAAGCTCACATAACCGACACAGTAGTACACATTCAGCAATGGGATGTACACCTGTGAGGTGTGGTGCACAGTACAAGGCAGGGTGCAGAACAGGTGCACAGAAATACCATGTTCATGGGCGCATTGGTATCCAGGGGAAGGGGCTTCACCTAGTGACACAGCACATGCATCACACACATGTATACTGTTGCCAGCATGATTGACTATATCTGCACTGCATGCTGTTGAGTGCCATATGTTATGCATGTTGACAGAGGGGTAATAGGAGGACTGCATGTACTTTCATTGTGCAACCTCACCTGTATGTATGTGTGCATCCTGATGGGTAGGCACTGTGTCTGTAGGGTCACTCAGGTGAAGTGTATGGAGGTTGATGCATGTAGGATGCTTATGTGCATGTGTGTGTGTTTGTGTGGCTGGCCATGTATGCACATGTGTGATTGTGGGGTGTTCATACAGCAGTACCTCCCTCTGGGATCATGCAGTACATGCACGTAGGCTGCCACATTACACACCAGGAATACCTGTCATGTGTGTAATCACAGGACAGCTGATAGTATAATATGGTCTGTAGCATGGAACAGGCATCCAGAGGGAAGGTAGACACTAGGTACACACTTGATATCGCATTCAGCAGAGAGGTCACCTACAACCCAAGTATGCAGCACTACAGATGCATTGGGGAAGTACTAGTCAACACCAGGGAGTGTATCCAAATATTACAGTTGTCACATGATAGGCTGAAGAAGCAGCATATCTGGCATGTACTGAGCATTACATACACATGACACATCAGTGTGTGATATTATAGATAGAACATAGTAGCCCACATATATAGGACCCATGCTCATTATGTCTGGACATACAAAGGGTGCATATTGAATGACAGCAGTGAGGCCATGTAAAACCACTATACACAGGTCAGGCAGGTAAAGTAGCAACAGGCCTTGTGTTGTGACCACTTTAGAGGACTGATATGTTAATGAGTGGTATCAATGTGTTTACGTTAACAAGTGTGATGCAGGATGGGGTACCACATGGACATATACTTGGGTCTGTCTGTAAAGCCATGGACAGGTAGATATTACGGAGGTGTGTGTGTGTGTGTGTGTGTTTGTGTGTGTGCGCATGTGTGTGTGTACTGTTACGCAATACTGTACAGGTTTTAAAGTGCGTTTATTGTTTTCCCCCACAGGTGGCGAGGTGGGTCAGGGTCCCTCCTGCATGTAATCTGATGTTGGTGTCCATACAGACACTGAAGATGATGATAGTCATGTTGAGGCACAGGTGGGGTTGTCAGGGGCTGACACTGTGCCAACATTTGACATCCCCCTTTTAGCCACCCCAACCACGCACACAGTTTCAGTGCCTATACACACCCCATCACCAGTGGCCAAAGCGGAGGGACAGCTGGCGTTTGGTGGCAGTGCACAGGAAAGTGTGGTAACCATGCCTACTGTGTCCAGTCACAGCAGGCATAGCCAGATGTCCGGCAGGGCACCACATAGACAGATGTCCCAGGGTGCTCGTGGTAGGGCCACTGGATATCATGCCCCTGGAAGAGCTGGCATAGCTAGTACCAGCAGGTGCATGTTCCAGGCTGTCATGGTGATGCAGGCACTTATAGAATGTTACCACAGACAGGGCCTGAGGCTGCAGAGGGCTGCTCTCACATCTGCAAATGACAACACCTGTGAACTGGCTGGTGCCATCCGTGGATTAACTGAGTTCATGGATAGACTGTCTGGTGAGATGATGGCCCTCATCGACTGTGGTCTCTCCATGCTTGAATGTGTGGTGGGCACACGGTGATGGCCACGTGGATGTAGGCCAGCAATGCCAACAGCCAGTTGTCAATGGATGTGCTAGGACACCAAGGGGCTCCTGTAGTGGCAGTACCAGACCTGGTACTGTGGGGAGGCACTGTCCACACCACATCACAGCAGGCCACGAGCACGTGGTCCTGGCCAATCCCAGGAGGGACCTGGAGCCATCTGACATTTGTCATTGTCAGGTGAGAGTAGCACATTGAGGCCTGTACCTGGATATGCCCATGGAACCCCTGACAGGCACAGTCCACATGTCCATGGCCGGAGGCAATGAACTGCACACCCTGCCAGGTATGGTCTGCAGCTGTCCATAAACACCTGTGTAGGGCAGTCACATGGCAGAACTGTGTGCATGCATACCCACACACTATGCAAACACACCTAGGCAACCCCATACCTACACACACCACATCACCATGCCCAGCTCACCACAGTATACCCCCCACCCACACATATGGTGTCAAATATATGGCCCACCCTTGGCCTCTGGCAAACCAACATCACACCCTGTGCATATGATGATACCTGTGCCACATCCCTGTCATCCATACCATCAATGCAGGGACAGGCTGATATGGTTCTGATGCACACAGTGACTGTACTACAGTGTACCACAGTAATGCAGTGTAACATGTTGTAAGGAGTAAAGTGCAATGCATAAATGGCAGGTAGTGTAGCCATCCAGCAATAATGTATTATAGCTGTTAGTAACACTGGTTGATTGCGGTCCCTATAATGTTATCCATTTGTGTTGTAGGTGTACATGTGTTAGCACGAGGATGATATGCAGTCATATTCCATAACTGGGTATGCCACTGTGGTGACACCATGGCTGTGACATTTTTGGAGTACAGTTGAACTCATGTCACAGGTTACTAAAATGGTTATTGTTTGTGCCACATGGACAGGTGACCCGCTGCGGCGTGTATACAATGCAACCTGATGTAGACCCATTCACATACATGCACATTGTTACTTGGCAACACTGGGGCTAGACCCCTACCTAGCTATGTAGTGATACTAAAGAATGTGGCTTACACTGCACACACCACACAGCATTTAGGGTGAGGTGTGTCCCAGGTTACATGTTACATGCAGAACATCCCCAGACATGTACAGTATGCTAATGGGGGATGTAATGGGTGTATATGGACAATACGTAGTGTGATATACTGTCATATACACATTAACAGGCACATAGCCAGAGACACATCCGAGATACCAGGGCCTATCACTGCTAGCTAACTTGACCATGTGTCCAATGTGTTACAGGTAGGCTGCACACAGCACATGCATAACTGGCTTGGATTGTGGTATCAGTTACCTATATGGTTGATGGTGACAGTGGTAACCATAATGTGGTACATGCGACATATACCGGGTGCACCTTGATGTAATGACAGTGTACACAGCACCCACATCCCCAGTGGATATTGTACTCCCTGAAACCCAATATGACACTCTGCCATACCCACCATCACACATTGGCCGTGACTGCGATACAACCCATTGTATACCCCAACAGTAGTACTACAGGGATATGCATCTAATGCACATGCCACACATGTAGTAGGGTGTTGCATTGTCATGCCTCACCTATGGGCAGCAATAATACTATCTGTACTACTGTGTGGCAATGGGCATTGTAATAGGAGTATGTGGCCTCGAAATGCTGTACCCTACATATATACAAACATGCACAACTACACATATGCCAGAACTCAATGGGTATCCCATGCCTATCAACCCATTTGTAAAACACTGTTGTGCTGGTACTGCAAGGCTTGTGTAGCCGGTATGGGGGGGGGGGCTTAACAGGGTACATGGAATGTCCCATACAGCAGCAGCCACAACTGACTATGGCAATGGGTGTTGCGTTGGTTGTGAAGGCCCTCATGAAATTCCAAAGTACAGGTGTGCTAACACACAGACACTGCTATACTCAGTCATGCACACATACACATGTGTCAGTACAGGGTTGTGTCACTGCAGGTGGTCATAGCTGTGTGCCTAGCTATTGTCTAAGGGGAGATGGGATGTGTAGGGGTTGTGTGTACAGTGGTATCCTGCCACCTGCCAGGTGGCAGCAGGCAATCTATCATCAGACAGTACTGTGGTGACCCTCAGGAGGAGAATGTCATGCATCAGCCAATCCTCCAGGTGCTTCCTGCACATGGCCACTGAGGTGATCAAGTTGACATGTATGCAACATGCATTACAACACATGGTTACTGTCTGTGATGGAGACCTGTACCCAAGCATGTTCTATTGACTGTGGTAGTGTAGTGGCGGTACCCATGACATGTGGTGTGTACAGGGTGACATCTCCTATATGTGCCAGTTCTTACACAACTGGGCAGACATGTCAGTGTCAGTCAAGCTTAGGTTGCCTGTACATATCCCAGCTGGATAGGATACCTGCCATCTGCACATATGTATAGGGACTAACAGTCATCAGCTTGGCAAGTAGCTATGCAGTAGCATGAGTATGTTGACAGATAGACATCTGACAACAATATGTATGCCATAACCACATGTCAGAAGCCCTCACTAACATGTGCTGTACAGACGGCAGTCTACAGTTACATTCCACATGACGGATCATTACCCAGTAAGGGGTATATACTGTGACACAGCTCACACACCAGGGATACAGCAGGGAGGCCTCAGTGTCCAGCTATGCCCGCAGGTGTGCCTGTTTTCAGTTATACATTTACCACTCTGCTCTTGCCTGGGTCATCACTGTCAACAGTAATACTGCTATGATACACTACATGCCAGTGTGACAGCATGTACCCTGGGCTACTACACCTGTATGTAACACATTCACATGGATAACAGTGCTAAACAGGCCTCATATATGTCTGTGTCCCACACATGACATTCACACCCCTTGCTAATGTACTGACAGCACATAGGCGCATGTATTGTACATGGCATTACATACACTTATTACAGCATTTCAGACTGGGTGGTGTGACCTGGTTACCAGGGTTAAGCCATGCTTAGCAAGTATCAACATTGCTGCAATATAACAGCTGTGCTGATTTGCCCACTTGTAAGCAAAACCTACACTGTGTAACAGCCCGTACATTTACCCATAGCTCAGCACTGCTTAGCTTCATGCAAACTCACACAAATGTACTTAAAACTGATCATACTTGCCTTAACCACTCTGTACCTGACAGCCCCTGTTATACCCAGCAACAAAATGAACAGCCCTTGCAGGTCTTGAACCCAGGACCCTGTACACTGAAGTCACAGCACTTAACCACTACGCCATGACCACTGTGAAGACAGCTGTTGTTTTACCAATATAGCTGTCAATACATATACTGGGTAGTATTGAACAATTACATTTAGTTCCTGAATTGTGTAGTCTTTGTTATTAATATGACTGTTGCATCACATATGTTGTTTTATCATAATGTACACATAGCAGATACATACGGTGAGATATATCTGGGAGGGTATACACAACCGTGAGGTTTACTCATGACAGGAATATGGTTGTATACATCTGTATAGTGCAACATATATATATATATGGCCATGTGTACTTCTCTTCATATGTACATATATATTTATATATATATATATTATATACACATATATGCATCTATAGATATATGTATATGTATATATAGATATATGTATATATAGCTATATATGTATGTATGCACATCCTATGTGTACAGATATGCCTAGTTATGTTGGTATATATGTAGATATCTATAACTATATGTGCATACATATCTATTCTGATATACCTACTACCGTCAATATATATGTAGATATCCATATGTATATGTGCATATGTATCCCTATCTGTATATGTGTAGACATATATTGCTCTGTATATGTATATATCTGAGTGTTTATATGTATATCTATGTACATATAAATATCCATCTATGTATGTCAATATATATATGTGTATATATCTATATAGATATCTGGAGAATTATTTTATTTATTTATTTATTTATTTATTTATTTATTTATTTATTTTTATTTTACATTTGTTAACCGGGGGTGTCTGACTGAGCCGAAAAGGTCCTTTTTCAGCAGAGGCCCGGGGAGAAAAGCTCCACGTAGAAAAATTACAGATACATTTAGACATGATCAGTATACTCACAAATTACAAAATACATGTTTTTACAGTGGTATGCAGAACATCAACAGTTACAGTGGAGAGAACAAACAAAAAAAAAATAATTTAAAAATAAAGGTACTTAATAAATCTGTGGTGTACAGCTGAAGTTTGGAGCATAGGTAGAATACATACATAGTACACAGGTATAGTACATACATTGTAGATTAGCCAGTGTTTGTGAGAATAGTTTTCAATCTTGATCAAGTACTCTAGGTTTAGTATGTGTACCTTATCTGCTTTCACTAGCCTGGGGAGCAATCATGGCACTGCCAACTTTGCTTGAGATGTTGCCTGATGAAGTTTTAAAGGAGGCTTTGGATGATGTTTTTTGAATGCTAGTGGGACAGAGTTCTATTTCTTAGCGACTGAACTACTATATAGTGCATCTCCAAAGCTATTGTAGCTGTTGGTGACTTCTAGTAGTAGTTTGCTTGATGATCTAAGAGGTCTTTTGGCTGAGTGATGTTGTACTAGGTTTTTGAGGGCAGGACCTTTATTGGGGAGGTAATAGATTGAATGACAGAGGCAGAGCTGATTGTAGGTTAGGAGGTTGGGCAGTTCAAGCCAGTGGAGCTGTCTCAAAGCAGTACAGTGATGAGTTCTATATGAGCAATTTGCAGCAAAGCAGGCAAATCTGTTATAGCAGGCTTTCATTTTGCTTAGTTCAGTTTTGTTGAGATTAGTCAGAATGGGAGATGCATAGAGTAGGATGGATAGAAGTTGGGAGCGAGCAATAGCTGATCTTGTGTTGTTGGTAAGAAATGGTTGGATACAGTAGAGTGATCCCAGTTTGGCATGTACTTTTTTAATAGTTAAGTTGAGATGACTGTCAAATTTTAGGTGGGAGTCTATGGTTAGTCGCAATATCTTAGCCTTTGCCACTGGAGTGATTGGAGTAGCATTTGTGGAGTAGATAGTGAATTGACTGTTATCAGTGTTTTTGTTAGACCTGATTATAATCATAAGCTGAGTTTTCTTTGGATTGAGGATAAGTTGGGCTTTGGATAGGTAGTTTTCAATGTCAGAGAATGCTAGTTGAGTTGTTTGCAGGGGGGTGGGAATGTTTTGTGCAGCACAGATTAAGGTAGTGTCATCTGCATACTGAATGATAGATGCATGCTGTGGAGGTATGGAGGTCATTTGTTAATATTGTGAATAGTAGTGGTCCTAAGATAGAACCCTGTGGGACTCCTATAGTTATGGGCAGCTGAGGAGACAGAGAATTTTCCAATTTCATAGCTTGGTACCTGTCAGTTAAGTAGCTTTGGAACCAGGTAAGAGTGGAATTTGATCAGTGATATTGGTTTAGTTTGTTTAGCAGGATTTGGTGCAAGACTGTGTTAAATGCTTTGGACATATCCAAAAAAAGAGTTGACACCTGCAGGCCTTCATTTTTGAGATGGTTTACTGTGTCTGTAAAGCAGAGGAGGGCTGTAGTGGTACTATGGGCAGAAACAATGCTGAATAGGTGACAGGATGTTGCCGTCTTGGAGATATTTTAGCATCTGGGTATGGATGCATTTTTCTAGGATTTTGGCCAGGGGGGAGAGTAAAGCAATGGGTCTGTAGTTATTAAGTTCAGTGGAGGTTCCACCTTTATGTATGGGTGTAATATAGGATATTTTCCAGAGTTTGGGCACATAGTTTTCAACAATTGATCTGTTTGTGAGAGTGGAGATTGGGATAGCAATAGCATCTGCTGTGAATTTCAAGAAATACCTGTGGAGTAGGTCGGCTGCTGTTGATGAGGTTTTTACTTTGGAGAGCATGCTTTTGATTGAAGTGGTGGAAGCTGTTTTGAGGGTAAAGCTTGTATTAGTGTTATTGGGGGGATAGTGAGGAAGGAACTGTTCTGTGATACTAAGGATAGAATTGAGTTGACAAAGAGGGAGCTGAATTGTGTTTCGATGGGAAATTTTAGTGTCAGGGGTGGTTGGTTTGGGGGTAGCCTTTTGGGTGAGTTTTAGTAGCTGGTTTACATTTTTCCAAAGTTTTTGGAGGTTGTGTTGGTATTTAGTTTGTAATGTCATGTAGTAGGATTTTTTTGTCCAGCCTAATGCATTTTTTGCATGGTTGCACAGTTTTTGGTACTTAGTTAGGCTTTGTGTTTCTTTGTTTTTTTGATAGTAAAGCCAGGCAGTGTCTCTGGACTTGAGGATTTGTTTAGTTTCTTTACTGTGCCAGGGGTTTCTAGAGGTTCTAACCTTGATTTTGCGCAATGGAGCAACAGTGTCTAGGTGTTGTAGAAATGTTTTGTTGAAATATGCTACAGCCTAGTCAAGTGGGAGGGTTTTTAGGGGGGTCCAGTCACAGTTACAGAGTAAAGTATTGAGGACCTCAGAAGATAATTTTTTTGTGTTTCCAGTGGATATATAGTTAGTGGTTTTGCATATGCTTATTCTGCTACGTATAAAGTATATTATGCTGTGGTCATTTAAGGTGTCTGGGAGACTGCATGTGTGGGGGTACAATGTGGGGTTGTTAGTTAGGACCCAGTAAAGGATGGATTCCCTTTTAGATTTTTTATCACATCTAGTTGGAATTTGGACTAGCTGCTGGTAGCCATGGAGATTTATTAGTTTACTTGGTGGTTCTGATATGCAGGTGAACCAATCTAGGTTGAAATCCCCCAGAATAAGGGTTTCTTGTGAGTATGTGGAAGAACACCAGGATAAGAAGTCTTCAAGGCTAGCAGGTGTATTACCAGGTGGAATATAGATCACAATTGTGGTGATGACCTTTTTAGGGTGAAGTTGAAGTTGTGAGATAAGTATGTCCCAATTATTGGAGGAGGGGGAGGAGTTTGGTAATTGACATACAGTTAAGTTGGACTTATGCAGTATGGCCGTTCCACCCCCTTTACGAAGTGGTCTGTCTTTTCTAATGATATTGTAGCTGGTAGAGAGAACTTCTGAGTTAGCTATGTTTTTATTTAGCCAGGTTTCTGTTAAAGATACTATGTCTGGGGAGTAGTGTGCTATTGTGGCCTGGAGTTCATGTATTTTATTTTTGATACTTCTAATATTAATATTTAGCATTAAAAGATGGTTGGTTTTGCTGCTATTGTTGATTTGCCCATGGATGAAGATAGTGGGGGTGTTATGTTCTGACATTTGTGTTGCAGCAGTTTGTGTTGGACAGGATGGATTTGGGCCTGGGTTGGGGTGGATATATGTGTACATATATGCTCACCATATGTCCTGAACATGGAGTGGATCCCTACCTCAGACCCTATGGTCCCAACTTCATAGTGCAAGAGGATGTCAGGCATGTATTGCAGGTATATTTGTAGACTATTGCTACTGTAATAGGGATTGTCTTCACAGACATGGTGTGTGTGGGAGGTCACATCTGCTTTTAACATGTGCACCATTGGCTACTGACAGGCATCCTAAGGATATCATAGTATAGTACCACTGCTTAGCACAGTAATGCTCCTGTGGACTACAGCAGAGATATTGCCCAATATATTTGGACAGTCTGACACACTCTGGTCAGTCCAGAGGTATGCACAGAACCCCTTAGTGCAAGACATGTGGACCAAGCCAGACAATGTGGATGTTAACAGCCATGTAGATGGGTATAACATGTACCTACTGGTATACATTTGCCCCCATAGGTTATGCATTCACACACCCCTGTCTGTCCTGACACATAATAACCACTGGTACAGAGGTGTCATGGCCACATACTACCCACTAGTTATTGACATACATCTGTACTGCATCCCACTGCCTTGTCTGACATACATGACTGTTATGGTGGCCCAGCAGCAGTACATCTGGCAAGTATCTGGACATGACATCTCACTGGGTAAGTACACTAAGCTGCTAGGCATGTAACAAAGCACTGTGCAGGATACAGGCATACTGGCTCAACAATGGCCAGCATTTCCTGTGGGAGAATACACATGTACCTGCATATATAGCAGGCTGTACAGGCATGTCACAGCACAGAGTAGACACCTGTGTGAAAGTGCATAACCACAACCAGTGTGAACACAGCCACAGCCACATATGATAAGCTACCGTGTTATTACAGTATATGGATTATCTGTTCAACACCATCCTCATATGTGCCACTCACACATTAACCCTACATATACTGGCCTGCTACACAGTGTGGTCCAATGCCTGTCTGTGGTATGGGACATGTGCGTGTGTTTGGCCCTACAAACATGTAAGCCGATAGGGTAACATACAGTGGAGAAGCATGTAACATCAAATAGACCAGGACCAAGAACAATGACATCTACCACAGTCTGTACACAGGCCAGGGTACATATTAACAATACACACACTGTCTGACAGTTAGCATAAGTACACAGACCTCAGTACTGTACACACAACCACAGAATGTCCAGGTTATGTCATCAAATATAATCCCTACTATACATAGCATGTGTAGCAGTCTGATATCTCACTGGCTTATCAGATATGATCTCACTAAATATGGTCTACAGCACATATGCACCTCTTACTGCATGACATATGTACAAAGGGTGACAGAGTTGTGGCTGGAGGCACAAACACAGGGCCAATATTGACATGTTGCCGTGATAACCTCATACATTTACTGTTATAACAGGGTTTGGGCAACATATGTCCTATGAGGGATATGAAGTCAGTAACTCTCACGGCTGTCACCATCTACAGACTGCAATTCTCACACTACCTTCTGAAATTCACAGATAGGTGCTCTGTGGGTAACACATAGAACAAAAGTCATCACACACTGCCCAGTCTGCAGATGACCCTACAGATGGGGGTTTCTTCATAAACATAGCACTGACATGACAGGTATTAAAACATGTAGGGCAGCCATATCCACACACACCCTGTTAAACCAAAATTACCCTAAATGCAATATAGCAGCATTTACAGTCTGTAGTCAGGTCAGCCACATCCTCTTCCTGTGTGCTGGAATGTTTCCACAGTCTATGCTGTTAGAGGTAAATCCCTAATCCATCTGTGATGCTTTTTGCCAACAACAGATCGAGTTCCTGCTAACAGTGAATGAAAAGGCCCAACACCAACATGATGTTCCTAGATATTGGAGTGTGTTACCATGCAATTGGCTATGGGAATGTTACAACAGCTGTTCCACATGCAATCAGCTGTAGGAGGGCTGCAATTCATGCAGAGGCAATCAGCTGATCATGAGCATCACTTAAAATACACATGCTACTGCCTAAGCAAAGCAGGTGTAAATCTCCACATCCACCAGAGAGGGAGTGAGAGAGGCAGACAGAGGCAAAGATAAGGCATGGAGGGGTGGGAGAGTAAAACATAAGCATGTTTGTGTCACACACCTACCAGTACAGGGTATCAAACCCCTGATGACTATGTAGTGCTATCACATGTCTATGCAGTTATTAGATGTGCCACATAGGTTACATGTTGAGGAGCCCTCCAAACTTATATGTGATGGTGAGTGACATCTGCAACAGTGATATGGTAGCTATACAGTAGGTGTAGTACACGTGGCTGTCCCCATGAACAGGTGTCAGTGTCAACACAGCCACACTCTCACAGGGATGCACACACATTGACACACTTGGCAGGGCCAGGAATACAACTGATCACTTTGAGATTGCCACAACACAGTACTGTGCAGGTATCACATGCACCACAGGGGTCATATGGAGGTTATAAAGGCAAAGGGTATGTGGAGGTGTCTGACATCAGACAGCATGCTTCAGTATGCCACTGGGGGTTGCAGTGAGTGTGAATGTGGTCATAGGCATCATATAGCACACACACAGACACAGGGTGCCAGTACTGACATGCATGTGTGCATTGCTTCACGGGTGTGTAGTGATCGACTATGCCAGACAGCTATACAAGGCTAGGTGATGGGTATACCTTTGCATCAGGCCACATGACAATGGTCTGCAGTGTGGCTCGGGGGTGTAGTGTCTGGATTTGCCCACACAGGTGGGTACAGTATTCACCATCCAGCCACCTGGGTAACAATTGCGTGTGGCGAGTGCTGTGCATTGCTTGCCATGTATGTGTTCCTTAGTCCATGACATGGACCATATCTGGGATGTGCACAACTCTCACATGCATGTACAGTGACATGTGGAACTGTACCTGGAGTGTCTGGCCCATGTTGTGTACACAGATTGTTATCATCAGATGTGCCAGTCTTGGCCTCATATGGTGGTAACTGTTAATGGACAGCAGGTTGACCCTGCACCTACATTGATAGCATGATACTGGTGTTCTCTGGTGTCAGTGGCATCTGTCCATAAAGGGCATGTTTTTCAGCCATGGTATGTCCTTTGTGGGTCACGTTTGATGGTACCACAGGTGTTGCAGGTGTCCAGTGGGCAACATAGCGAAGGTGCACTGTCAGCATGTAAGTGTCTATTGGACTGATGGACAGTGTGCCATGCCCTCTGTACCAACTGCAATCACACCATGGTTACTATCAGTGGGCAATATGCAGGATACTACCAACATAGCAGCTGTTGCCCAGGCAAGTGTGTGTGTGCGTGTGTGTGTGTGTGTGTGTGTGTGTGTGTGTGTGTGTGTGTGTGTGTGTGTGTGTGTGTGTGTGTGTGTGTGTGTGTGTATAAGACATGGGTTGAGAGTGTTCTCTGGGTAATACAAGGGTTGCTAACTTTGTTCGCCTGGCCTTGATGTCACAATATAGGGGTATGGATTTGCACCCCAGCCTCTTGGCTATTTCACATCTGTTATCCCTGTATGGTGGACATGCAGGGAAAGCATGCTACTGGAACCCTCCCCCCTCCACCTAGTCCTTCCCTAGTGATACAAGTTTGTCCATTTTAAGTTATATCTGAAAATATAACTTATATACAAGTAATTTATCAGTGTTACAGAGCTTTTTCTGTTATAGCTACTGTACCGTGCTGCTGTCTTTTAGTCCTCTGTTGTTGAATGGCAATTGATTGTTTCTGGCTCTGTGGTCATCCTCAGATTTTCCCCGCTCCATTTGCCCTCGCTACGCTTGGGCTCTCTCTGCTCCCCTACCCTGCCCCCTATTCCCACATGCCTTCACTACCTCTACATTTATATCCAACTAACCACTCCCACTACTTTTTCAACCAATCCCCACACTTAATTACTGTCTCTCCCAACCTCCAACTTCCTATCTCCTTACCCCTCCTACACACTGACCACTTATCCTACTTTAAAAATGTATTCTACCACTAACTCACAACTCCCTCTATTCCATCAAACACTACTTTTACTCCTTCCTATCCTACTATGTGCATACTACCAAACCATCTATAAAGATCTATACCTCCTCAGGTATGACTACCCTAAAGCCCGTACCACAATTTCCCTACCAAGTTGCACATTCCCATATAAATTAAACCTCAATAGTTCAATTTACAAGAAACCTAATAACAGTCTCACAAAGAAAACCAAAGAATTACCTATCTCTGCCAAATCTAAACACTATCTATACTTATTTCTTAAATTTACCAAACTAATTGCAAGTATCCAGGCTAAAATACTAAAGGATGGAGACATTCACCCTAACCCAGACCCACTAATTAACACCTGCAGAACCAATTATTCCCCCATCCCCACCCAACTCCAGCATAGATCCTTATCAAATCTCTTAGTCATTCATCTGAACATTAGAAGCATAAAAAATAAACTACAGGGCTTACATGCTCTTATAGCTACATACAACCCAGATATTCTTGGTCTTTCTGAAACCTAGTTAAAACCAATCATAGCAGACAATGAAATTCTCCCTCTAGGCTACAACATTCTAAGGTCAGATCATTTACTGAAAAAGGGAGATGGGGTAGCTCTTATATATAAAAACACCCTGGACTTGACCAAAGTAATCTATGATCTTCCCTCACACAATAATGCAGAGATCTTAACTGCTAAAATTAAATGAATGAAATGAATACCAGGAAACATATCAATATTGTCTGTGGATATATTCCCCCAGGTAATAATATAGCTACCTTAGAAACCATGCTTAATGGAATATCTTACTCTAATCCCCAAGAAACTATTATTCTAGGGGATTTCAATACAAATTGGAACCTGTGTTCCGCACAATCCCCATTCAGTCACATTAATCTATATGGGTTCTTCCAACTAATAAAATCTCCCACTACACTCAATAAAAATAAGAACAATGGAAGTGTCCTAGACTGGATACTCACTAACCAACAACTTCATAACTACATGTCCGGAACCTTCCCATATGACTTAAGTGATCACCTCCCCATCTTTATCATAAAAAAAAAACCTAATAAAATCCATCAGCCCATTTATCAGACAATCAGGAATAAAAAAAATGTCAACCTCTATAGCTTCTAGTCTGATCTAATTAGTTGTAAATGGTCTATACTCCACCAGCTGCCACGAGATGAAGCTGTAAACCACTTTAATTCTACCTTTCTCTCCATCCTAAACTCACATGCGCCTCCACATACATCCAGACCCAAACCTAAGTCAGCACCATGGCTTACCAAAAATACCAAAATAAAAATTTCAGAAAGAAAAATCAGCCTGGTCCAAATGGAGAACCACCAAATCTGTTATAGACCAGGTCAACTACAGGCAACTTAGGAATGACACAAAGAGATCCATTCTAAAAGACAAAAGAGACTATTTCCATAACCTACTAATTAAGCATCAAAATCAACCAAAACATTTTGGGCAGGAATAAATAAAATACTAAGACCTGGTAAAGTTACCACACCTACCCCCTCCACTCCAGAAAGGACTAAAACTGATGATCTACCAGACACTGTCAATAAATACTTTACTTTACTGACATCATACTCACCCTTGCCAAACAACAGACAAACATCTCTACTGATGGTCTAGACCTAATATTTGCCAATGACAACATTACCGTTAGCTTACAACCAGTCCCCACCAGTTACATTAGAAAACTCTTGACTAAACTTAAACCAACTACCCTGGCTGCTGACCAGCTCCCAGCTGAATACTTACTGGAAGCTGATGTTATTGTTATCCCTATCTCCATCTTAATAAATAGGACAATCACAAAAGCCACCATTCCCAGCATTTGGAAGGTATCACATGTCATACCACTCCATAAAAGTGGAAACTCTCTAGAGTTATCCAGTTATAGGCCTATAGCCATTCTCTCACCATTAGCCAAAATTATGGAAAAGTGTATTCATAGCCAGCTTATGCACTACCTAATTCAGAACAAACTTCTCACAAACTCACAACATGGCTTTAGACCCTATCATAGCACCTCAACAGCATTGCTATCATTCACAAACTCCATCAACCAGAATAGGAATAATGGCAAAATCTCATCAGCAATTTTTAGACCTTTCTAAAGCTTTCTATATGGTCAGTCATAACAAACTTTTACTCTCTCTTCATAAACTTTCCATACACAACCAAACTATCAACTGGTTTCAAAATTACCTCCAAGGTTGACATCAGGCAGTGATCTGGAATAACAAACTATCCACCTTTCTACCTATATCATTAGGAGTTCCATAAGGTTCTATATTAGGTCCTCTACTATTCTCAGTCTTTGTTAATGATCTACAGTCAGCTACCCCTGAAGCTACCTGTATACAATATGCAGACAACTCTACATTGGTATGCCTTACCAATTCCCTCCCAGAACTCCAATCCCTGACCCAGAAAATATTTAACTTAGTAGAAAACTGGTTTTCTAGCAGACATCTTATACTAAATGCTAATAAAACCAAGCTATTGCTGTTCCTCCCAACCTGTCATTCATCTCAGGTCACTTCAGTATCACATCCAACAACAGTACCATGATATCTCCTGATAGCCACACCAAACTACTTGGGATACTAATTGGCAGCAATCTGAAATTTGACCTACATGTCAAGCAAATAATTAAAAACACCAATAAAAAACTGGGCTATCTCTACAGAAGCAAACTCGTTAACCCCTTTAGCCAGAACCAACACAGCACACACCCACCTACTCTCCTCTCTCCTATATGTCTCCCCCATTCTCACTAACCTCTCAAAAACTGAACTAAATAAGTTAACCGTTTGCTGCAACCATATCGCTAGATTTGCTCTAGGATCTACCTATCATACACATCACTGTCAAAATCCAAAACTACTAAAATGGCTCAAGTTCCCTAATCTACTTCTCTGTAATCAGTTTACTTTAGCCCATAGAATACTTTATCAACCAGCCAGAGTACCAGGAATACAACCCTTAATGATCTCTCACACCAGTACCAGACCACTGAGATCTAATGACAAATTAATGTTAAAAAACTCTCCAGCAATCATGCCAGTGACTCACTATTCTCCAACTACATAGCAAAAACTTGGAACTCGCTCATTCCTGCCTTAACCCTAGAACCCTCTCTAACAAAGTTTAAAATTGCAGCAAAACATTATTTCACCAACCACTGGTTATGTACCTGCACTTGCCCAGGTTAATCTCCCTCAGCATACCTCTCTAAGCAGCTCCTTGCTTATATATATACATTTACTTTTTCTTTTCTCTCCTCGTTTCTACTGACATCTCTACCCACATAGTATACTACCTCCTTTTCCTTACTTCATAACTTAATGCAATTTTTCTCTTGTTATCTTTGTATATATTCTTTATTATTTGAGCTATTAGTAATATACTTATTAATTGTACTTGTTTAATATATACTGTATTTCTGGAGCTTTTCTCTCCAGGCCTCCACTGAAAATGGATATTGATCCAGTTGAACTTTCCCAGTTAACAAATGTAAAATAAATACTAGGGCCAACATATAAGAAAACTGCAAAACCTGCTCCACATTGAGGCCAGTTGTTATACACTCACATCCAACTCCACACAGGATATGAATAACAAACACATACACACACACACACACACACACACACACACACACACACACACACACACACACACACACACACACACCTGTCATGTCTCAGATTAGAACTCCTACCTAACTAGTTTACTACACAACAACACTGTGCAGTTATAGGATGCGCCACGTAGATTACTTGAGCACTCCTTCCCCAAAGGTGTATTTCACAGTGAATGACATCAGCAGGATTGCCAAAGTAGGGCATTTGAATTGTAGTGAGCGTAACTAGCATAAAATGCATTCCTCTATACACAGACAGAAACACACACACACAGTTGCCATGTCTGTGATTAGAACTCCTACTTAACTAGTATATCACACTACACAGTTATAGGATGCGCCACAGATGTTAGTGGGCTACTGCTTTCTGAAAAGTGTATGTCATAGTGTATGACATCAGTGGCCTTGCCAAAGTAGGGCATTTGAATTGTAGTCAGTGTGACTAGCCTAAAAAACATTGCTCTCTACACACACACACACACACACACACACACACACACACACACACACACACACACACACACACGCAGTAGCCATGTCTGGGATTGGAACTCCTAACTAACTAGTTTATCACACTACAGCAGTACACAGTTATAGGACGCGCCATGGAGATTACTGGAATACAGCTTTCCGAAAGGTGTATTTCACAGTGAATGACATCAGCAGCCTTGTCAAAGTAGGGCATTTGAATTGCAGTGATTGTGACTAGCCTAAAAAAGCATTGTGCTCTACACATACACAGACACACACACACAAACACACACACACACACACACACACACACACACACACACACACACACACACACAGTTGCCATGTCTGGGATTAGAACTTCTACCTAACTAGTTTATCACACTACAGAAGTACACAGTTATAGGACACACCACAGATATTACTGGCCTACAGCTTTCCAAAAGGTGTATTTCACAGTGTATGACATCAGCAGCATTGCCAAAGTAGGGCATTTGAATTGTAGTAAGTGTGACTAGCCTAAAAAGCATTGCTGTCTACACAGACAGTGACACACATGCAAGCACACACACACACACACACACACACACACACACACACACACACACACACACACACACACACACACAGTTGCCATGTCTAGGATTTGAACTCCTACCTAACATGTTTATCACACTACAGCAGTACACAGTTATAGGATGCACCACGGAGATTACTGAGCTACAACTTTCCTAAAGGTGTATTTCAAAGTGGATGACCTCAACAGGCTTGTCATAGTAGGGCTATGGGGAGGCCAGTGTGTGTGCATAGGCCATAACCCATTTATCTAGATGTTACACACCACATGGGGGCACATGCAAGGTTGTATTCCACAGGTACATTTATACAGTCATGTTGCACAGCTAGCACTTGCACCACATAGTCTGTAATGCTGACGGATCGGTGGCTAATGTCTACAGTGAGTGACAGTTACACCTCATGTGGGTGTAGCAATTTGGCTGTGTGCTGGGTGGGACAGACATCATAATGGATGGCTCCTTGTCACAGCTACTCTCTTCCACACATCTATATACATCTACGTTTGGCTTATTATAGTGTGTTGTCCTTGGATATGTGTCTGTATTCCTATCCACTGTGTGTGCAAGGCATGACTGGTGCATACTGAGGAGTTTATGCACTAACATCTGCAAATGCCAGATATGTATGGTCCACTTTTGTTTGCAGACATGGACTTCATTTGTTTAAGTGTGTGTGAGCATGCCCAGTATGCCCTTCTGTATTGAATGTGTGAATTTATTCCAGGTAGTTTGTACTGCAGTGCAGACCTTTGTGTTGTACACCTACAGGTAACATACTGTTTCTGCAGGGTATCCATCAATCATTTGGCAATATGAAGACAAACTGTGCAGGGGATAGTGTGTACTGTAGGTGATTGTGTCTGGGCTGCTTCAGCTGCATGGTACTGCTGTTAGTAGAGATATTCAGACTTGTGTACTGTTATACATAGTGATGTCTGTCCTCATGTACTGCCAGGTGGACATTCTTGCTCACAGTTATGACTTGGGGGACAAGGGTGACTGCAGCTGTGTCCAGTATTGTGGGCAGACACCTATGTATTCATGGTACATTATGCCATTCTGGAGGGGGAGCTGCACACACTTGGTGCTGGGTTTGTGTATCCAGTTCAGCACCTTGGTACAGTGCTGGCAGAGGATCCCATACTTGTCCGCCCGTGAACATGGCAGTATGGCCTTATCTTGGTGTGGCAATGCCTCACAGCTGTACAGATTTGCACATGTTAGCCAGAGGCAGGGGCGATGGGTCAGGACATTAACCCTATTGTAGTGTACAGGCAGGTGTGTAGCCATCCATTTATGTGTTTGCAGCCAGGGATAATGTGTGCACACAGATTGGTGTCAGACCCTGCACATTCCATGTTGCCCATGTGCCCACACCCCCTCTGTTATTCTAACCTCTTCCATACGTTATGCATACATTCTCTGATACTTTCCCAAAGGGTATCGCCCCATCACAGGTGTGTGTTAGTATTGGTCCACAGTTCATGCAGTGGGACATGGTGGATAATTTACTGTAGTTTGTCCACATGGCATTGCATATGGCTTATGTTGTGTGTGTTATGCTGTTATTTGGATGTCCATGACATAACATGCATTGGCAGTACGTGTGAGACGCAGGCCTTTGGCAGAAGCCTGTGTGGCAATAGATGTTGCTGCAGGCCAGATGTGTCAGGCCATTGCATTCTGGCAGTCCTACAGACCCAGACCACCATACAGTATATTCCTCTGAGGTGACAGGGTAGGTGTGATAGGTGTTCATGCCATTACCTTCTATCAGTCTTGATCAGGTTGTGTGGATGCTTTCAGGGTGCTACCTACAGCTAGGGACACACCTACATGGGACACCTGCACTGCATGCTGCATGCTTTCACTATTGCCATATACAGGTGGGGTCTTACTGTACCCATTCCCAACAGCAGGGAATGACCAGAGAGGTGCCTGTGGATGGTGTTTGAGTGAGCTGGGTGCACATGTGCTATGGACACTACTTGCATCTGACAGACAGATATGCATGGGGCATTCCAGTTATGCTGGCATGTGCAGGTACATCATCTGTATCCCAATACATCAGTCCTACCTCCATTGTGATCTGCAGGTGTTCGGGCAGACATCACCGGTATCCCCTATTACAGGTCCAGTTACTGTGATGCATACCTGTATGTACAATTCCAAGGGTGTCTCCATTTCACAGTGACACAATATATACTGTATGTCTGGAGTACTTTCCCTGTGTACTGCTTGTATATCTAGCCCAACAGCCATGCCATGTCAGTCTTTCAGATGGTGACACATATTACCACCATGTATTTACAATGGCTTAGTGGTAGCATGTGTTATACTGGTGGGGATTGTCTTTGGCACTGCAGTTGTGAGGGCTTGTCCTTGTCATCAGCAGTAATGGGCAATGGCCAGCAGGTCTTAGCTCAACATGCATACATACTGACCACTCTCACACATTATGAAACACACACCATCCTAACACACACAGAGCTGCATATTGTGCAAATGCTACAACCTATCCTACTACCTTGGCCACCTCTGGGCATCTGTGCTCCACTCGTATTATACCTAATCATACATGTCACTACATTTCTACACTGGATTGGGGGAAGGGGCAGACCTGTCTGATTCCACATGTCCGCATAGGAGTGGGGGGGGGGCACACCTGACTGTTACTACATTTCTACAAAGGATTGTGAGGGGACACACCTGACTGTTTCTACATTTCTACATGGGATTGGGGGGGCACACCTGACTGTTACTACATATCTATGCTGGATTGGGGGTAGGGGTACACCTGACTGTTTCTACATATCTACATGAGAGTGTGGGGGCACACCTGACTGTTACTGCATTTCTACATAGGGTTGTGGGGGGGACACACCTGACTGTTTTTACATTTCTACACTGGGTTGGGGGGGCACACCTGAATGTCTCTACATGTCTACATGGGATTGGGGGGGCACACTTAACTGTTACTACATTTTTACATAGGATTGTGGGGAGATACACCTGACTGTTTGTACATTTCTACACAGGATTGGGGGTCACACCTGCCTGTTACTACATTTCTACACAGGATTGGGGGGACACATCTGACTGTTTCTACATTTCTACATGTGATTTGGGGGGGCACACCTTACTGTTTCTACGTCTACATAGGATGGGGGGGCACACCTGGCACTTGTACACATTTGCTATGACTGTACTTGTATGTCAGGTACTCCATTTCATTCTGTTTTCTAACCTATCATGGTGACTAGAGGCATATCAGTGTACTACAGGTCTTAGCTTTGGTTGCCCTACATATTAGTGTCTGACGTCCTACCCTTCAGAACTAATATCCCACTGCCTGACCTGCTGTAGTCTGTCTGTGTAGGCCTGGTCGGGAGGTTACCCATAGGCATCATTCAGAGGCCATAGCACAGGCTATGTTTGTGTTTGTCTACATTTGTCCTGCTGGCTGAGACTGCTGCTGGGTATGTGAACAACCCTGACTGGCATGTGTGAGTCATATCGACACACGTCACCCAGCACATTTCCTGCAGTGGGTTTTGTCACCCTGTGTTTTACTGGCTACTATGATGACTCCAGTATTTGTTACAGATGTCACGGTGCCCCTATAGGTGTCTACTATCTGCTGGCATACCATTCAGTCACCCGGTTCTCTTGCATGGTCACATCCATACCATAGATACAGGTAATGACATATTCTACTCAATTCGGCAATTGGTAGGTTGATTGACTTACCTTGTGGGTGTACCAGTATTGAGGATAGTGCTGGAGGGCTGCCTATGTTGGATGCACGCAGTATACTCCCTATACATGGTTGAGCACAGGTAGTGTCATGTTTGGCATCCCTTTTACTCTATGTGCAAGTCAGAGAGAGGTGTCATTCCCTGGGTCCCTACTGTGTCAGTGTATGTGCTATGCATTTCCTCTTTACCAAGGCCAGGGCATACTGGGCACACCTCCATCTGCCTACTGGGGCAGGCTCAGGCTGTTCCTCCTCTGAGTCACTCTGTGCCTGTGCAGGCCTTGGCATTGCTGGGGGACTGTGTGGCCCTGCCCTGTGCTGTTCCTTCTGCAGCTGTTTCCAAAGGATCATATTGTGTAGGATGGCACATACCATAACAATTTGAGTACATGTAGCTGGTGAGTACTTCAAGGCTCCATGGGATGTGTCCAGGCACCAGAACCATGACTTGAGCATCCCAAACACACACTCTATTATAAGTCTGGTCTGTGTGTGTGCCTCATTATGGCGTTTTTGTTTGGGTGTGTGTGCATTCCTGATGGATGTCATCAGCGATGGCTCCAGTGTGTAACCAGCATCCCCCACTAGGTGACCGTAAGGGATGTCCCCACTGGCAAATCTCTGGTACAGCTGTGTCAGATGCCAGATGTCGGAATTGTGATAGCTTCCAGGGCAGCAAGCACACACATTCATTATAATGCCCTGGGCATCACACACGACCTGGCAGTTGATGGAGGTAAGGCCTTGCAGTTGATGTAGACCCTACCCTGATCACCAGGTGGTGCTTTGATGCATATGTGTATTCAGTCTATAGCACCCACTACTTCAGGGTATTCTGCTATTTGGTGGAAGAGACACATATTGCTAGCCAACACCTCATGGGTGCTGAGGAAATATATGTGCTCACTGGCATGTGCTGACATGGCATCCGGGAACTGGTGGAATACTCTGGATGCTGATGCCTGTGAGATCCCCATGATATCCCCAGTTGAGCTTTGGGAGGTACCTGTGGCTAATATTCCTAGGCCTACACATAACTTGGTATCCACTGTGATTGGTTCCCCTCTGTCATTTTGGTGTGTCAAGCGTGGCCGGCACAGCTCAACAATTTGCAGTAGGAGGTCCCTGTCCACCCTATAGCGTTCCACTATCTCCAGCTCATGTAGCCCCTGGTAGATTACCCTGGGTTTGTACACTCTTCTCCATCTCTTCACTGTGGGTTGGTCAGCAGCATTCACATCTTCACCACCCTCAGCCTCTTGCACATGTTGTTGTATGATGCCTGCTGCAGCCCCTATCATTTTGTAGTTTTCTTTGTTAAAAAGTTCCCCGCTTGCATACACTGGTGGTGCAGAGTATGGGAAAAACCAGAGGGGAAGGTGTTTCCATAGTTTATAGTAGTGTTCTGAGCTGGGTTAATCTGCTGCCTGTGTAATTGGCTGATTCTGATACATTTCACCTGCCAGCTATGCTAGTTCTTTTTGTTTAACTTCCTACTACTGTTTTCCCTTCCCATTTCCTTCCTGTTTCAGCCCAGGGGTGCGCAGCGCAAACACAGTTCTCAAACGTGCACAGAACTGCAATTTCCTGGTTTACTTTTTTTTCTTTGAAACCCAGTGTGTGGTATGCACACCCGCTTAGGCAATGTAAAGAGTGCTAGGCAGACTCAGACACACCCCTTTGCCTAGTAAGCTAGGAGCAAACCTGAGCCCCAGGGCTCCAATCCACTTACAGTATGCCTGACACCCCCCTCCATGATGTCAGCTAACTCCTAGGCTTGCACCAAGCTATTCCTGCTCTTACACTGTTGGGAGCTGACTAGCATGCAAGGGAAATCTGTGATTTGCTATCATTCCCCTCATTTGCATAGGATTGCCTGCTAATGCATAGTTGCATGTCTCTCACTGAGCCTCCCCCATTA
Organism: Protopterus annectens; assembly: GCF_019279795.1. Classification (NCBI taxonomy): domain Eukaryota; kingdom Metazoa; phylum Chordata; order Ceratodontiformes; family Protopteridae; genus Protopterus; species Protopterus annectens. The sequence goes on along the minus strand of NC_056732.1, from coordinate 1,748,702,654 downwards.
GCAACCACTACTCACTGACCATGCTGTCTTCTTCCTGCCATTGACTATAATGGTAGAATAGTGATTTTAGTAGAATGCTTATTTTAGGTTTATTTTTTTATTTTCCCCCTGATCCCGTTTGCACGCCACTGCCCTACGCTTAAACAGCCGAGATCGGCTAAAAAAAAAAAATAATAGTTGATTATTTTTTTTTCAACTGTTTGCAATGCTAATGGCCTTATACTTGGCCATTGGCATGCTTCCTGAATGATATGCACCCTTTATTTGGAGCTGTCATGTCTCCGTTTTGGAATTTGCCATGGACACGGAAAGCAGGAATAGAAATGGGAAGCAATGCAGGAGGTGTGCGACAGATACGGTCACACACCCCCTGCATTGTCAAAGCACTTTCTAAATGTTTTCAATGTCCATGGACACTGAAAGCAGGAATAGAAATGGGAAGTAATGCAGGAGGTGTGCGACAGGTACTGTCACACACCCCCTACATTGCAAAAGTGCCGTACGGTACTTTGACCATACATCTGAACTTCTTAGAGTAAGAAATCTGGACAAAGCCTAAAATGATGGGGGGCATACCTCTCAACCTCTTAGAGCAAACATCTGGACAAAGCCTAAAATGATGGGAGCATACCTCTCAACCTCTTAGAACAAAAAATTGGACAAAGCCTAAAATGATAGGGGCGCATACCTGTCAACCTCTTAGAGCAGAAAATCTGGACAAAGTCTAAAATGGTGGGGGCATATCTGTCAACTTTTTAGAGCAAAAAAATCTGGACAAAGCCTAAAATGATGGGGTGTACAAATAGGGACAGACATTAAATATTGCTTACAAACTTAGAAAGTTGATAGAGAAACAGGGTTTGTATTAACATATAACATGTTTGGAAAGATTAGAAGTCTAAAACTGAAATGTATGTCATTATGTAGTGTCTTCAATCCTGATATTGCCCATACAGACTTACAGAGTTGATAGTATGTCAGGTAGTGCATTAGCAAATATGAATTACAATTCGTACTAATACATGTAAATAAAGTGCTTGCATTAATTTTTTTTTCCATTCTAAGTTACGTTTAAGTGTAGCTGAGTGGGTTTGTGCATTGCAGTCCTCTGCTCAGCATTGCTTAAATGTCTCCTAGGAGCTAAATTGATATGTATAGCTAAAATCCTCAACAAGTGAGATAGCGTAGTGATTAGAGTTCTGGCTTTGCATGCAGCACTTAATGGTTTGAGTACCAAGAAAGACTCTTTATTTTTACATGGGAAAGCATTGTTAAAATGTTGTTTTTATTTTAAATTATGTAGTAATTGATGTTTGTTAATCAGGGAACTATAGCCAGTTCAAAATGGAAGTATCAGTGCACATAATATGTGAAATCATCCATGTATATACAAGTGTCTCATACAGTATAGTCACACCCCCAGGTAATGTAATGAAAGCACATAGGGGGGACATCATGTAAAGTAAATCATATACACTGAATAATATGTTAGTAATGATTAATGTACAGTTCTAATATTTTCTCTTAAAGGAGTACGACAGGTTTCTCTAATGTATTCCTCAACTTCACGGCCCTTTTCCTCCCTATTTATATTGTCCTCTGTAAAGCAACAACAATAAAGCATTTACAATTTTTATAATTCCCCTTACTTCTGTAACAGAAGCCTACCTTTTTATACTGTGATGGTTTCACTTACAAAATGATTCTCTCATGTTTGAATAAAGCTTGCTGGAGTCGCCCAATTACTGACATCATCGAGACCAGGCAGTGCAGGTACTTTTTTTTTTTAACAGTTCCCGCCACCAAAGTGACATGACCACAGCTGTCATCTGATTCTATCTAAAATAATAAGACCCACCCATTCTGTAATGTCATGGCTCCCTTGTCCTTCCCCCAGCCTGAGTGCTGTTCATTTCATTCAGTAGTAGTGTAGTAACACCGATGTTTGGAAACACAGAAATTTTGTATGCATACTTGTACATTCTGCACGGCAAATGATGCTTAGGTGGTATAGCGCTTGGATATTTCTCTGTTGTATTTGCACCAGATACTGCTAGTGTGCAGTGTGGGAATAGAAAGATTAAAACATTACCCTGGTATCAGAGGTGGCAGTGCAACATATTCACAGTGGCTTAACATGAGAGTAGCTCTAAGCAAGCACCATGTGAAACCTGAACAAGCACCTAGAATTATTCAGTGCAGCTTCCACACCTTAAGTCTGAAAATGAATTCACATACATGAACAGGAGTAGCTGCATATTGATGGCTAAAGGTGTATGGGCATGTTAGGTGGTTACTGCACTGCAAAACTGGTATGTAATGGTGGAGATATTTGGAAGGCATGAGCAAATACACCAGTATATTAAAGCCATATCACCAATTAAACTGGAGACTGGCAAATAGATTTAGTAAGGGATTTTGTCCATGCACAAATATTTCAACAGTGATTCTTTGCAGTGGCATCCATTATCTGATTCAAGGTAAGTTAACTTTGATGTCCTTTACTTAAAATAAAATCAATAAAAAATGTACTTTGTTATAAGTGACTTCTGGACACAAGAAAAAGGAAGGGGAAAATATAGCAATGTGGTTTGTATGTACAAAGACAAATCCAGGGACACTGCAAAAGGTTTTTTTTGCAAACCAACCAGTGGAGTAAAACATATGAAGGCAAACACTGCATACCAACACACTTTGCACATGTAAATCTCAATTTTTAACAAGGTGGAAGCATGAAGTGGTACCTTAACACTTAAATTAATAAAGATCTAAACTGGTTAATAGTATAAATGTTTTATTCTTTAGCTTCTTGGTGCAAGACCTTACTGGATGTGACTGCAGTCAAGTAAGGCCATGGCTATAGTGCAGCAAAAAAATGTCCCCTCTAACAAAGGAAATGCTAGAGCAAAGATTAAATTACATGAGTTAAGCACTCTGATGAGCTCTGCCAATCAATGGAATTACCAGGTCAAATTACCCTCAGGATTTTGACAGCTAGGGAAGCTAAGTGTTATGGGGGAGGGAAGAAGTAAATGGACTGGAATTCATTGTCTCACAAATTAGTGCCATTTAAAGTAAATTAGAAAAAAAGGCAGCAGTAAACAGCACTTTGAGTGTGTTCTGTGGTATTTGCACTGTTTCTGTTTTAAGTAGTCATCCAGCAACAGGGAATGTTACTTACACTGTTCTATTTTACTCAGCACTTTGTATGCATGCAACATCTATGAAATGACAGGAACTTTAGGCAAACGGAGGCCTGCATGATGTAACATTTTTGAGCCAAACAATGATTTCTGGGATACTGGATGGCAACCTGATTTATCCAAACCACGTCAATATGCCAGCCTTCAGGTGGTCAGAGTCTGGAATTACATATAAAAATATTTAAAATCCTGTAAATAATCCCAGAGTGCTGTTAAAGTGTAGGAAACATCATGCCATGATGATTTAAACATGTTTTTTGTGTCTGTGGGTGCGGTACTTCTTTAAAAGAAAACTGAGCAATGCTTAGCAGTGCTGAGCTCTACTCAGCTGGTTTGAGCATTGCTTAGACATTAATTCTAAGCAGCAGTCAGCCCAGCTAAGTGGATTTGTGCACTGCTAACCACTGTTCAGCAATTAAGTACTGCTCAACTCAGCTTAGCAGATTTGTGTACTGCTAAGCTGTGCTCAACATTTTCAAAATGGCCCAGTGATGGCAAAGGGTGGGAATATGGCCTTATTTAAACTGCACAGGCAGGAATACAGCCAAAACCTGTTGCATTTTTATCTGTGCAGGAACCACGTCTGGCATTGGAGAGGGAGGGTGCTTTTGGGCACAGCGCTGGGGTATTCTGGAGTCCAGGGACATGCCTGGACTCCTCATTGAACACCATGATGACAGACTGCTGCAGGGCCAGTAACAGGGCTCACAGTACAAAGCAGAAGCCTGGGACCATCTGGCACATGATCTCACCAGTGCTACTGGAATCTCCCGAACTGGTGAGCAGGGATGGCATTATTATGCTGACCTAAAGCATAAGAATGGGGTGCTCTTGGCGTAGTGGATCCAAGATCCTCTGGCACGGAATGCTCCAGTAGTTTGTAAGTATCCCATCCATAGCTGTACCAAATTCTAGGCTGATTTATGTGATAGACAGGTATGCATAATGTTTGTTTTTCCCCCTACAGCTGCAGCAGAGGGCTAGGAATGTGGAGGCCCGTACCAACAGACTGTCAAGGCTGCACCAACAGACTGGTGAGTAGAGAGCTATCTTGCAGTATATAGTGCAATAAATAAAAAGGAGTATATTGTTTATTGCTGGTAGGTATAGTGTATTATGTGTCTACTGAATAAATAAGGTTTGCCAGACTACTATTCATCTACAGGATATGCAGTAGTAAAGCACTGTGTCATATTACTAAAATAAAAACTTATATCACAAATTGTTGTGTTTACTCTGGTATGTTATTGTAGAAATAGAATGTGTACAGGTTTTTCACAGCAAATATGGCTTTGACAGCATGAATTAACTGAGGTTGTTCTGAGAAACAGCTATTATGCAAATGTAGATTGTGGAGCTGTACAACAAGATATGAATGAAATATGACATATGTTATGCACTAAGATCTGAACCCTGAATGCTAATGTGTAATGTATTATAGTGTATCCCCTGCAGCATTCCCTTTTGTTAGCCTTTGTACTATTTCAAAGGATTAATACACAGTACACTAACTATCTGTCATGCATGAATCACAGGATTACAAGGTCAGACTGTCTAACCCACACAGTATTAGGCAGAAATCAGTGAAACAAGAGACAGCAGTTCCCTCATAGCTCAGTGTAATGAAAAAAAGCCTTGTTGTTCATTTTAGCACACCCAGACATAGTTTGAATCCAAGGAGTTGTACCAAGATGTGTGCATATATACACTCAAGAAACCTTGAATATTTGTAGAAACAGTCAGATAGTGGTAACAGATATTTCCTCCAAAGGTCTTACAGGTAAAAAATGTTTGTAGTAGCTGTATGAAGGGTATACTAATATACCATGTACAACTGTCCCAGTGTCCAGCCCCATGCCTGCAAATGACAGCAGGATAGGTATATACACCATGCACTCTTCCTGCTACATGTCTCTCAAGTGTCACGCTGTCATGGCTAGTCGTCACTGCTGCCAATAATGTTAGACACAGATAGGAATCCAGGTGAATTATAACAGTAGCAGACTCACATAACATCAGTGCAGGGTACCCATTCTTTGTCTGATATGTAACCCTGACATGTACAAGCCCCCTCTAGTAATGTAGCCATAGTTGTCACAGTCTGCTCCATACCATTACAAGTTGACAGTTTAACAGGTATGTTTGTGCTACAAAAGCTATGGACCAGAGGTAGATGTAAAGTGAGAGCAGACCTGTAGAGTATTGAGCAGTACAGTTGTGAAAGATAGAAGACTATACAGTTGTTAATGGACTTTTTTCCCTTCCCCCACTCCTCATCTGCATCACTAATTATTATTCATATACTACAGGTATGTTTTTCTCAAAACCTAATATTGGGACTTCTGTTCTATTATTGCTCATTTATTTAATTGGTTGCATAGTAACATACCTTGCTCAAATACCATTGTTGGTGGTCTGTTGCCATCAATGTAACTTGCATGTTGTTACAATGCTTACTGTTGTTCCATTTATGCATGTGTTCTGTTTGCTATGTGACTGTTTCAAATCTGTTGTTTTGGGTTAATTGGAACACCCATGCATGCTGTTATAATTAATTTTGAAATATTTTGTTTATGACTAACCAATATATCTTGGAAAACCTAAACACCATAGCACATTTGTGAAGGCAGATCCCAGCAGACCCGCCTATCCCACTTAATCTGGCACTGGCAATGGGACCCATCCTGGAACTTCCTCCTCCACTGGTCCTGCACCACCTTTGGGTGGAAGTGCTTCAGGGGATAGGGTCTTTCCCCCCTGGGTCTGGGCACAGGGAGGATCCTATCACCCACCACAGGTTCTGGGCTATGGTGCGCAGCATCATCCGCTCTGAGTTGGATGGATGGCTGCACCAGATGGAGGGCCACCTGGTGCACCTGGAGGAGCAGGCTGCCTCTGTTTTCCAGCCCCCAGCACAGCCACCTTTGGGGCTGTGAAGGTGCAGTAGTGACTGCCCATGGGTGGGGACCTAAGTCTCACTGTATCCATTTGGGGGCTCATGGGCCTCTGATTCCCAACCACCCTCCCCGTCCAAGGTGTTTATCCCCCTCATGTGTCATATACAGCCCCTGTCTGCTGTACTGTGTATCTTGTCTGTCTGCGAATGCAACCTATCCTACCCAACCTACCTTCCCAAACATGCCTACAGTGCTTCTCAAACATCCCACTTTCAACTTAATAAAAAAGGGCATCTATCCCACAAAATAAATCATTGCCCCATACATAGCTCTACATTTCCCCCCATGTCCAGTGATGTAAATCAATCTACACTCAAATTACTCTACAAATAGGTTAGTACTAGGCTAACTGCCCTTGCGAGCCATTTTAAGCCAAGCCAATTATCCCTTGGGAGACTCAAACCCTGCACCTTGTGTTTGTAAGGCAAACACCTTAACCATTAGTTTCCAACACCCCTTCCTGTGGAGTGTGAGGTTGTAAATTCCAAATTTTCCACATCAGTCACAGCTGTTGCTGCAGAAAAACATGTAGAGCTATGGTCCTTTCCTACACCCATCCTGCACATTCCTAGCTGCTTTTCCTAATGTTTTACCACCTGCTTGCCCCCATTTCACCACTTTCCTATCACCCTTTTTTTTTTTTTTTTAATTAAAATTAGCACAGGTTTAAGTGGGAATAAGTGCCATTAAGCAAAGCTAAGGGGATTTAACCATCTCTTAGCATTGCTTAGCTTCACGTAAAACATACAAACCAGCTTACAACTGCTTAAAAGTGCTTTAATCACTCTCTCAATCAGCCCTTACTCTGCCCAGCAACTAAATAACCAGCCTTCCAAGTCTCAAACAGATATGTACACGTGACGCAGAGAAGTATGTTATTTGCTGTTAGCCTGTAAAATGAGATGCAAGAACAAACTCCAAAGAAATACGGACACTTTGTTTATTTTGCTGCTAGCCTGTGAAATGAAGGCAGGTGAGAAACACTGATGTAATATGAGATAACGCAGCATTAATGTGGATTATTACTTTCAGATCTGTCACACACAAACAGCTTTGCATGTTGTATGGAAACCAGGCAAATGTGACATCGTTTACATATATATGGCAATATGGTATATCTGTCTAATGTTTGTGTGGTCTGCATTGCTCTGAGTATCAGTCATCTCTGCATGTAATTTAGATTTGAAGCTCAGTATTTAAGCTTTGATGACTTGTATTTCGTATATTATTGTAGTATTACATTTGTTTGGTTATACATATTCTGTTCTGTTGTACTTTTAACAGTTCTTGGCTAGGGTCTGTTAACAAAGGTTACCAAAGAATTCCTTTGAAACATGTGAATAGCAGCAGTTAAGTAGTGTGTGTAGCTGAGGCACATCATTGCTCTCTTAATTACAAATATCTGTAGTTAGCTGAAGTGTTCCTGTGTTGAGCAGTGCTCCGAGTATTAGTCATCTTTGCATTTAATGTTGATCTGACGCTCTTTAGTTAAACTTTGGTCACATTTATTTTGTATCATATTCCAGTATTGCATTTGTTTTGTTAAAAGTTTTCTGTTCTGTTGGAGCTGTAAGGGTTCCCCTTTGTTGTGTTCAAATATTTGTTGGCATGTGACTTGGCCGCCCCTGCTACAAATCTCATTTTGAACACACCTCCCAATTGTATCTCATCCTATTGAGTAGACAGATATCATTAGGGAGGGCCCACCGCACCGCACCCCACCCCCCTTCATTTCTCAATGAGACATTATTGTGTTTCATTCCTTCCCATGTAACCTATAAACAAAAAGCATGTTACTGTATTTCTGTCTATTTCAACTGTATTACTTCAATTTGCTTTCATTGCCTGTTCTTACAATGACTCAGTTGCACTCATTCTGCTGCATTTATTACTGCTTGTCAGTAGCCTGATGTAATGCTGTTATGCTAAGGCTGTGTGTTTAAGCACATGGCCTTCAGGCCAGTTGTTTTGCATGAAGTAGGTTTGTGGTCTGCACTGTTATGGGAGGAGAGGCTACATTATGTCCTTCTGAGCTGGAACTTGCTGGTTAAAGGCTCATTGTGACTGCTCATTTGGTCTGTGTTTTTCTGACATTGGTATGCCTTGTTTGCTGTAGCATACACTACATACTGAACTGCTGAATATAGTTTTCTTTATACAACTTGAACACTAATCAGGGCCAACTTTTTTGGAGAGGGTTCCCCTGCACCCTAGTGGCAGGAGTGTACAGTTAGAAGTTGTGTGACTGAAGAATGCTGTAACAGGGCTCTGTTCTGAGCTTTACTATTGGTTAACTGGTTAATCCATTTAAATTAATTTGCTCTTGTTTGCTATTGTCATATTTAAGTGTGTATCTGTTTACCTGTGTTACACTGACCTAAAAAGATTTTAAATATCTTTAGCATAGTCTGGTTACACGCTTTGATACTGTCACATCTGTTTGTGTGATTCTTGTGTTTCCTGCTACACCATTTAGTATTGTCCAGGACCTGCTTGCACTTACTGAGAGTAAGTGAACTGGTTGGCACTGGTCTACCATAGGATGTTGAGCTAATAGCTCAGGGACAAGGGATGATTGGTCATTCCCAGTGTTCCTATTTTACCTTTGTTGTGGTATTTCAACCCAGCATGTGCATGACGTTGTGCTTTTGTGCAGTTTTAATACTTTGAGAGGTATTTCAGTTGCATTTCCTTCCCTTACCTGCACTCCTGTGTGAGTGAGGTCCTCACCTACAGGTACTGTATTGATGTTATCCAGCCATACTCATACTTATAGTTGCTATCCTCAGATAGTGCACACTCTACTATCCCTGATCTCTCTTCCACAGATGCTGATAACCATGGACAGACAATTTCCTGTGCTTTCTCATGCTAGTCTGGTTGATATGGCCATCCAGAAACAGTGTAGCCACTGCCTTATGTACACAGACAACTGTGTGCTACTACCACCTAGAAACACAATATGTGAAAGATGCAATCACATAAAGAGCCTAGAATCCTTGCTGCATCAGTCACATGACAGTACATGATTGACAGACCACAATGCTTTGCCAGAAATGGCCTTCATATTTCTCCCCTGGACTTTAGGCTTCTGACAAAGGCTCTTGCCTTTCCCATAATGCCTTTTTAGGCAATGGCATGAGCAGAACATTACCAGCATGAAAGCTTATTATAAATGAAATGTAAAGGCAATGCTGCTAATTGCTAGGAGTCTTACCAAGAAACTAATGTCATTACAAGTGTACCTTGTCCTGGAGGATGCTGACATTTGTGCAGTCATTGAAACCTGGTTTGAACCTGGTTTGAAGCTGTGGAGAGCACACTAACCTTGCCAGGTTATTCATCCTACCATACTTTCAGACTCCAAATGGAGGGCTGCAAAGCCAAAGGAGGTGGAGTATTAAATGTTATCATAAACATACACACCTCCAGGCGGATCAAACAGTATGATGCACAGGAGACATCCCAAGTGCAGTTAACTGTTGACAAAACACCTATTCAAATCATAGCTAGCTACAGACCTCCAAGCATGACTCAGGACACCCACTACACCTATCTGGACTTACTTGAATCTGTCAAGATTCAACCCTCTACCCTGATCCTGGGGGACTTTAGCAACCCAGTCACAGTGTGCATGACCTATTATACCTGAACATGAATGCACGGAGATTCATCGGCTTTGTCAATGGCAATGTATTGGAGCAGCTTGTCAACACTCTGACAACAGGTGGAAATATCCTGTACCTAGTCCTAATCAACATGAGTAGCCTACAGTGTCATCGTCTTTGGTAAAATATGAGCATAAAGCCATCACTTTTGAGATCACCATCTCTCCTGCCCCCCCCCCCACCCACCCTTGTCAGAGTCATTCAAAAGACACTTTTCCAAAACTGACTATAAATCTCCTCAGACCAGGTATAAGTAGCTTCACAGCCACTGTCCAGTCAATTGGAACTAGCAGTAATGTCCAAGCCTACACCAAAATACGATATGAGCACCTACATAGCTGTATGGACTCAGCAATACCTGACAGGACAAAATCATCTCCCTCAAGGTAGAGCAAACCTCTATGGTGGACAGCAGCAATACACAAACTTCATAATAGGTGGAAATATTGGCTGTACAGGGCCAAGAAGGAGCAGGTGCCAAATTGGAAGCAATCTCACCTTTGAATGAACAAGAAAATAAGGTCACAGGTGAATTACCCTAAGGCTAACTTTGAGTGCAAATTGGACACATCCACCAAGGCCAATCACAAGGCCTTCCTCACATATATCTGCAATCTCAGAGGCAACACTCAAATCTGCTCTGTAGTGGTGGTCAATAACACCACATACACATATGTCATAGATATAGCCAGCCTGTTGCAGACAGGTTAAATGAAAAGCAGATCCATAATGCCCTCTCAAAGGCAACAAACTGAAGTCTCCATGGGGTCTGATACCATTCCCCGACTGCATTCTACATGAACTCAGGCATGAGCTCTCAACTCCATTACACACTGTATTCAACCAAAGCCTGAGCACCAGTGTCATCCCATCTGCATGGAGGACAGCCACTGTCATCCCTCTATACAAAGATGGAGCAATCCACTGACCCAGTCAGTCATATGCACATCAGCCTAACTAGCCTGATCTGCAAGGGCATGGAAGACATTATCAAGGACCTTATAAACAGGGACATTGGCAACCTCAAAATACTTGAGCCCACACAGTTTGGAATTGTCAAAGGGAGATCAGGCCTGTTAAACCTGGTCACTTCTTTGAAGCAGTCAACAAACACATTGATGAGGGGAAGATGGTGGACACTGCCTACCTTCACCTAGCCAAAGCCTCTGACAATAGTCCCCTGTCAGCTATGATACATAAGCCTACACATCTAGGCATCAACCAGTATGTTACCAGATGGGTAGCTAACTGGCTCAATGATAGTACCCACTTGGTCAGTTACATCATGAGTACTGTAATTTTAGGGTTCACATTTGCAGCATGCACTGAATTATTTTATGCATTTTACTTTTTGTTTTGATTAATTAATGCATTGTTAGAAACTTACTTAAATAAGAACACCTTTAGATGAATTGTTATAATAATGGTTTGAATCAGGTTTTAAGGTGTTTAACTTGTGATGATTTATGTCGTTTCACATTATATATATATATATATATATATATATATATATATATATATATATATATATATTTTTTTTTTTTTTAGATTTAGGTATAACAATGTTTTGTAGTTTTATCTTATAATGACTAACAGACTGGTTTAATTTAATTGGAAAGAGTCATGTGACTCTCTGACATACTACTGACAAATTGTTTCTGTAGGCTACACACTAAAGTGCGCTAGCCGATTTACAGCATTTATAGCATTTACTGTCTGTTTTTTTCCTTGTCTCTGTAATAAAACAAAAAAATCTCTTGTTTTCCCACCTTACTGAACTAGAGTAGTCCAGTTTCAGAGTTGCTGATCCCTGGGCTTTGTTTTTAGTTCCTGTTACTGATCCATTGCCTTATTAGGAAGGAGGGAAGTTTCTTTGCTTACCAGTGGGAGTGGGAAGCACTGAGCAGCCTTTTTGTCTGATTTGGGGAAGTTTCAGCCAGAAACTAGTAGTCCATTGGTCGTTTTGGGCAAATTCCTAGCTCCCTTCAGCCCCCTGCTATAAAACACGCTAACGCTGCAGCGCGATTTAGCTGAGTTACCACTGTTGCACACAAGAGCAGCGGCGGTTAAACAAGGTTAAACTATTTGGGCCATCTAAATTCCACTCTTCCAATTTTCCCTTAAAACTACCTTCCTCGAGCTGTACTGCTGATCTAACCAGCATATCCTATAATGAAAAGTTCATCTCTACTTGATTCCCAAGTAGACTATTCTCTATCTGTAAAGCCTTGCACTTACTCCTACAGTACTTGCACCTTGATAAAGCACTCTTATTATAGATAGTACCCCACCAGCCTAAAACCCTCTTCCCCCGGAGTACTTTGAAAGTCTCTTTATCTACTACTTCTAGTATGTCGAGGGATCAGTTGCTAGTGTCCTCTCCAGCTCAACTGGTAAACCTGGGAATATTGAGGCAATGTTACAACTGCCTCATGTACACAGACAATCCTCTCCTTCTCCCACAAAACACAAATACATGCGAGAGATGCAACTATACGGCCAAACTGGAGGCTGAGCTCTCAACATAGGACTGGCAAGACCAGACAGGAGGAGAAGGTAACCACACACAATACATACCCAGTCACACATGGTACCATCACAACTTCAAATCATACACATACTCACACAAAGACATACTCGGAGGCTCTGATCAAAAATTTACCAAAACAGCAGAGGCCACCAAAGCAGACACCCAAACAACTACCACCTCACGACCCAACACATGCAACACATAGACCACACAGTCAGAGTGTCAAACAGTCACAGCCCTTAAGGCCAAACAAAATGCCAGACACACTTGTCATTGGTGATTCCATAGTCAGACACACTGACGCCCCGCCACCAGACTGAGTAAAGAGAAGGTCACAGTAAGCTGCCTGTCGCCAGAATCCACCACATAACGCAAGCACTCAGTTCTCTCAACAGCAGGTACAAGTCGACTCAGTCATTGTCCACGCTGGTGTCAATGACCTGAGACGTACCTCCTGACTACATGAAAAGGGACATCGAGGAGCTCTCTGATTTTGTAGCCCAGGCAGGTATGACCCTGACCTTGAGCAGTATCCTACCTTCACCTAGAATGATGCCACAGTACAGTGATAAGATGACCACCTTTAATAATTGGCTTAAATTCTGGTGTCATTCAAAGGGATCCAATGTCTGTCTGCCTGGGATGACATGCTGGACAAGCCACGCTGCTTATGACGGCTTGCACCTGTCACCCTGGACTTCGGATATTGGCAAAGGCTCTTGCCACCCCATAGTGCCTTTTTAGGCAAGGCTCAAATTCTAAACCTACCACCCTAGAACACCAAAAAAGGAAAAACTAAGGGTAATGCTGCTCAATGCCAGAAGTCTCAATCTCAAGATGCACGCACTGAGGCCCTTCTCAATATGGAGAACATCAATGTCTGTGCTGTGACAGAAACCTGGTTCAAGGCTCCTGAGAGCACCCCAGCACTAACAGGTTTCACCTCATATCATGCCCCCAAAATGACAACACCAAGAAAGGAGGGGGGGTGTCCATATTCATAAAGGACACACACCTCAAGGTTGGTGGCAACGCACGATGCATCGGAGACCATCCAGGTGCAATTAACCATAGGCAAGACTGCTCTGCAATTTGTAGCATGTTACAGGCCACCCTCTCAAACTCAGGAACCTCACATGGCCTTCCTGAAAACATTGGAGGGATAAATGTATCTCCAAACACCATCATACTAGGTGACTTCAACTACCCTAATATAGACTGGGAACACTACTCAAGCCCAACACTCTAACCCAAAGATTCCTGGAGTTCATAAACTCAAATGCCATGGAACAACTAGTCACCATCCCCACAAGAGGAGAAAACATACTTGATCTCATCATCACGAACATGGGATCAAAATGTTCAACACCAGAAGTATACCCCTCACTGGTGAGATCAGATCATAAACTAATCTCGCTGGAGGTCCTCATCCCGCCCCCACCTGAAACAAAAAGACCACAGTGAAAAACTTCTCAAAAGCCGATTTCACACTTCTAAAAACTAGTGTGGTCTCCTTTAAGGCCCCTGAGCCAGTGGTAAACATTACTCAAACTGCTGAATCACTTACAAATGCCTTCTACCAGCACCTACAGGACTGCATGGATCAGGCAATCCCAAACAAAACTAAGACTCTCTGTACCAAAGGCAAGCGCCCAGTCTGGTGGACCCCAGCCATAAACAAGCTCTACAACAAAAGGAGGAAGCTACTACAAGATAGAGCAAAATCCTTGAAAGGTAAGACACCTTTGATCATTATAAGTAAAAACTAAGAGCTCTCATAAAATCATCCAAGGCAAATTTTGAGAGAAAAATCGCCAAGGACTCTAAAGAGAATCATAAGGCCTTCTTTAGCTATGTTAGAAACCTAGGAGGAAACTCCCAGATATGCTCAGAATTAGTTCAAAATGATGTGAAAATTACTGAACCTACACACATTGCCAACATACTGGCTGACAGGTTCAGTGCAAACTCCCTCCCCCAAAAGGAGATATCTATTCCAGAGGATTGTAGCCCCAAACATCTCCAACGCAGGTGAGAACTGCCCTCACTAAGGCAAAAACACAGCATCCATGGGACCGGATGGTGTCCCCTGTGTGCTTCATGAACTCAATGAGGAATTAAACCCACAGTTAGACAGCTGTTTAATCTTAGCCTCACCTCAGGATACGTACTCCAGGAGTGCGACGCACTGTGGTCCCACTTCATAAGGGCGGTGCCTCCACAGACCCTGGAAATTACCGCCCCATTAGCTTGACAAGCCTTATCTGCAAAGCCATGGAGAGGATCATAATGGAACTCATAAATAAAGACATAGGGAACTTGCAGACTTTGGATCCAACCCAGTTTGGCTTTGTCAAAGGCAGATCCTGCCTCTTAAACTTGGTTGACTTTTTGAGACAGTCACCAAGGCCATTGATGAGGAAAGGCAGTCCATACAGCCTACCTCAACCTGGCAAAGGCCTTCGACACAATACCCCACTCAGGTATCATCGAAAAACTCATCAGCTTGAATGTAAACCCATACATCACAAGATGGGTTGCAAACTGGCTAAGTGACAGAACCCACAGGGTCAGAGTTGCTGGAGCCATGTCAGACTCAAAGCCTGTCACAAGTGGTGTCCCACTCAGTCCTGGGTCCACTCTTGTTCGGCATCTACTTTTCTGAAGTACAAGCAAACACAGGAGGGTTATGGCTGACAAAGTTTGCAGATGACTGCAAACTGGCGCCATAGTCGAAAACACATCTGACACAGATATCCTCCAGAAGGGCCTCACAGAAACAGATAACTGGTGCCAGAGCCATGGCCTGAAGTTAAACGCCAAAAAATGCATAGTCATACCCTTCGGGAAAAACAAGGTTACCCCTAGCTACCATATAGGTGGCAATCCACTGAGCACAGAAAAAGTCATCAGAGATCTGGGGACCCAGGTTGACAGTAGCCTTCGCTTGACACTCATGTTGCTAAAGTAGTTAGGAAAACCTTCTATATCACCCACCTGATCATGAAGGGATTCACATCTAGATCAAGGGAGGTCATCGCCCCTGTACTCATCACTCATTAGACCTATGATTGAGTACAATGCCCGCTCGAATGTATCTGACCAGACACCTGCTGCAGCTTGAAAGGCCCCCAAAAGTTCCTCACCAAAAGGATAAAGGGTCTCAAAAATATGTCTTATGCTGCCCGACTGAAAGAACTCCAGCTCTATTCAGTCTCATACCGCTTGCTCAGAGGTGACCTGTGCCTGACATATAAGGCCATGTCAAACCCAGATTTGATGAATATGCTTCACCTCAAAAATCTAGATCCCTCAGAACCACAAGGGCGGAGACTTAAACCTTGACACGGTTATAAATAGAACGTGCTGGAGGGACAGATTCATCACCCAGAGACTCCCTATGCTGTGGAACAAAATCCCGGTACATGTGAGGCAGAGCACCTCTCTGGCCTTGTTCAAGAGGAATCTTGACCAATGGATGGGAGATTGCAGATATACCCCAGGGATTACTTCAGTGTCACTGCTTGACAGAGGCACAGCAAAATGATAGGCATAGTTTTTATTCAAACTAAAGGGGTGGCGAAAGCCACATAACTATGGGCTAGGCTTATAAATGCCCTTGGGCAGATAGCCTAGTATGAACCTATGAACCTATGAACCTATGAACTTAATCTAGGTTAATTCAACACAGAACTGTTTGACTTTGAAGAAGCTTGGTAAAGCGCTTGTTTTTAAAGTACTGTTCATGGTTTTTCACTCCATTAAAGGTGGTTTTACTTATAATATTCTTGTCAGTGAGTTCCGGGCCCTGTTACTGTGTGGCACTATTTTGGATTATTGGTTTGTCCTACTTGCTCTTTTTTTTTGGCTCAATGATAGTACCCACTCGGTCACAGTGGTGGAAGCCACCACTATTAGTAGACTCTTAAAGAGTGGTGTACCCCAAGGATCAGTCTGGGAGCCTCTTCTGTTTGAGATATATGTTTCTGAGGTTCAAGTCAAAACCAGTGGTCTGTGGCTGACCAGGTTTACAGATGACTGCAAACTGGCCAGTGTCTTATATTCCTCTACTGATGTGAGCATCCTCCAGAAACATTGCCTCAAACTGAATACCAGGGATGCATCATTTCCCCTTTTGCGGTAGATGTCACCCACACTAATTATGACAGATATAACAATGTACTGAGCATGCATTTGGATATGAGGTGATTTGTGCACCAAGGTTGATAGCAACCTGACAGTTTCCCACTGCGTTGGCACCATTGTACAGAAGGCTGTCTACATGGCCCACCTCACAAATAAGGATATCTCATCCAGGAACCAGGAGGCCATAAGATCCCTGTATTCCACCCTTATCAGACCCATTACCAAGTACAATGACTCCTTTGGCATGTACCTTGCCAAGCAAATGAAGCAGTTGCAGAGACAACAGAGATCCTGACCAGGAAAATCTAGGGTTTGCAACACCTATCCTATACAGAAAGGCTGAAAGCCCTGTCCCGCTACTCAGTCTCATACAGACTGATCATAGACGACCGGTGTCTGGCATAAAAGACCATTTCCAAACCATCCTTGATGACATTTCTGCATATCTGTAAGACAAATCCTAGTCATGCAACCTGCACACAAGGCCCTCACCTGGTCTATTACATGAATAGTACTTTTTGAAGGGATAGATTTGTGTCCCAAACAATACAAGGTCTGTATAATATGCTCCCTCCCCATGTCTAGCAGAGTACCTCTATAGCCCTCTTTAAGAAGAAGCTGGATGACAGCATGGGAAACAGAAAATACACCCCTGGGGTCCTACCTGTGTCCCAGCTGGACAGGGGAAACATGTGCTGACCTTGAAGGGATATGGGCAAAAATGTGGTCTACGCTTATAAGGGCATCTGGGCCAATAGCCTAGTATCATCCTAGGAACCTATGGACTTAGTACTTTACATGGTTCCTGTATGTATTCCAAACTGTCCTGCAATGTTGTCTGAAATGAATCCCTGTGAGCCTGAACTGTGTAGTTACTGCATTGATAGAGTATTCTCTTGTTCCTTTATTAGTTATTATCATATTTTGTTAAACCTTGTCATTGTGCCTGGTCTGTATGGCAGTAACTCAGCTCCTAGAGTACTTGCATATGCACCTGGTGACACTGTACAGCTCACTCCAATAGCCTTGGTGTTCACCACACTTACCATTTTGCTAATAGGCTCATCACACAGCAGGATTTGTCACCCTTTGTTGAGGGCCTTACAATAGTTGTTAAAGAGATGGATTGTGGCAGTCAGAACTACCTTAAAGTCTGGGATGAAGGGCTCTTAGGTAGCAAAGCTGTGCCAGACTTTATCAGGAGTGTGTGTGTGTGTGTGTGTGTGTGTGTGTGTGTGTGTGTGTGTGTGTGTGTGTGTTAACAGAGTGGAGCATAACCTGCACTCATGCAGCAGTCCTAGCAATGTTGAGTGTGTGATTGCCTGGCATGGAAGAGTGAGGTAACTCTTGAAGAGTATGTATGACACTGGGTCGGGGGTTGGCCTCATAGCCTATAGGTGTACGTTAGATATCTGATGGGCTGCTATGGCCTGGTAGTGAAATTCTGTGATGTTCCCAGTTGTTGCATGTGCCATCTGATGTGAATGATGAACGGAGGATTATGTACATTAATGGTCCTTATTGGAGGGAACATGAAACATCAGGATCAGGAGTGCGTGCATGCTGTGATGCCAGTATGGTGACACTACCCACACACATACTGTGCTGATAGATGGAAGGGGTGTGGTGTGGGTGTTAGTGGTGGATAGTGCTAGCACACATGGATGTGCAGGATCTGTACATAATGGTGCCCGATGTATGAGGTCTTGTGATGTGTGTTCACTGTTCATGTCTTTCAGGTGTACTGCTGTGACAGCAATTGCCACCCTTTTTGGAAGCTAAGACTGCAGCAATAGTAGATGCCTTTAGACTGCACCACACAGTGCTGTTCAGCAGGAGCAGACAGTAGCAGCAGGAACACACTGCCCTGTGGAATGACCTACTCGAAACCTTCAACAATGTGGGTCATCATAGGCATACCTATGAGCAGGTCAGACACAGGGCAGCTGACCTTATTCACCATGCCCGGCAGGGAACTGCAGCTGTGGCCAGGGACCGTACTGGCACAGGTGGGGGGTCCAGCTATGCAGGTACTACTGACACCTACAGAGGAGTTCCTCACCAACCTTGGGGCAGCCACCGCACCCCAGGAAACCATCCACATCTCTCTCGGGAGGTGGGTGGCACCCAGACAACAGGAGAGGAGCATCCAGGTAAGGCCCCAGTGGATATCACTTCTATACTGTATCATTCATACTGGCATCCTTGGAGTATCTAGAACCATATGTCAGGTCAAACTGCATTTGTGGGTGGGATTTTGTAATGCACACAAGTGCACATCTGTAGTGAATGACAGCAAATTGAGTAGCATCAGAGCTTGCACTGTACATGTTCAGAAATTCATCCTTTTCCTCTACCAATGCCACATGTGAGTGTGCTGAAAATACCTCTCCCTCACAACTACATAGGTCCCTCTGGTCTGGCTGGGGAACAGCAGCTTGAAGCCGGTGAGTATGGAAGTGTCTTGTTGTGGCTTACCAGTACCCTAGGTATGTTAAGTGCATACATTTCTCCATGCACACAACTGTTACTCTGAGCCATATTGCAATATATGCATGTTCACTTGTGGTGGGATTAACTGCAGTGCATCACTGCAATCATCACAGGAACCTAACCTCAAGAGCTGTAATATATTGGTAAGCATGTTTCTGTAGGTGTTGCCATATTTTGTACATGGGTGTAGTGTGTGTGTTAGGTGAAGGTCCATCACATACTACCACTCCTCAAGTATCTCAGAGGGGTATATGAGTAGCAACGTTAAGTGGACATAGCTGCACTGCATGTTGTTGAGGGCCTGTCCAGAGTGTGTATGTTGTGGTCTGATTGTGTGTCATGCATATCATCATTCAAAGACTATATGGTCTGTATAATGCCTTTGTGCCACCTCACCTGTATGTGTCTGTGTGTGAGTGTGCGTGTGAGCATGTGTGTGTGTATGTGTGTATGTGTGTGTGTGTGTGTGTGTGTGTGTGTGTGTGTGTGTGTGTGTGTATCAGCAAACATTATACTGCAGGGTATTAATTTACATATGTTGTCTTCCCCTCACATGGGGGTTGGTGTCTCTCCCCACTCCCAACCTGATGTCAGTGTCTTAACAGACTCTGATGATGATGGTGGTCATAGTGAGGCACAGATGAGTTGTCGGGGGCTGAATTTGCACCATTGGTTGGTATCCCACTTTCACCCACAATGTCCCCACACATATACCCAGTCCCCAGCAGCCACAGATAATGGACAGTTGGAGGGTGTGGCATGGAACAGGCTAGTGTAGTGACTATGGCAAGTGTGAGTGTAGAAACCAGCCATAGCCAGAGTGCAGGTGAGGACCCACACAGGCACATGGATAGGGGTGCTTGAAGGAGGACTGTTGCCCATCAAGCCCTTGCTGCAAGTGTCACAGCAGGTGTCACCGGATGTATGTTTTGGTCCGTCATGGAGGTACAGGCACCTACTGACCGCAACACCAGACAGATGCTCAGGGCCATGAATGCAGCACTTCCTACCATGTGTGATGACCTCCATGGCATTGCTGATGCCATACATCATTTTGCTGATGTCATGGATAGACTGTGGGGTGAGACATTGTCATTGCTTCACCGTGCAATGTCTTTGCTTGAGCATGTGGTGGGAGTAAGGTGTTGGCCACGTGGACGTAGGTGAGCAACAAGATCAGCTGAGAGCCCACATGGTCATGCATATTCACACTCCCATAGTGACATGACCCTGGCCACTCCCATAGTGCATCTGGCCTTGGTCCTGGTGGTGCCAGTGAGACTCCTGGCAGAACCAGTTCCCGTGTCCCTGGCGGGAGATGGTGATCTGTACTTCCTGCCATGTATGGTCCACGGCTGTTAAACATTGCCCTGTGTAGGGCAACCACATGGCTTGATTGTGTGCATAGAAACACTCACACATCTCTATCACAGGCAGGTCACCACCAGACACACACAGCTCCTCTGCATGGCCATGTGGTGGGAGTAAGGTGTTGGCCACGTGGACGTAGGTGAGCAACAAGATCAGCTGAGAGCCCACATGGTCATGCATATTCACACTCCCATAGTGACATGACCCTGGCCACTCCCATAGTGCATCTGGCCTTGGGCCTGGTGGTGCCAGTGAGACTCCTGGCAGACTTCCTGCCATGTATGGTCCACGGCTGTCCAACATAGCCCTGTGTAGGGCAACCACATGGCTTGATTGTGTGCATAGAAACACTCACACATCTCTATCACAGGCAGGTCACCACCAGACACACACAGCTCCTCTGCATGGCACAGTTGAACACCACCATTCCAGACACACACACACACACACACACACACACACACACACACACACACACACACACACACACACTAGATGTCAACCATATGGCCCAGCCTAGGCCTGTGGCAAACCCACTCCACACCCTGTGCATGTGATGATACCTGGGTCACATCAGATAGGTTCCTGACCCAGACACTCCCCAGACTCTGGAATAGATTGCCCATACATGTCAAGCAGAGTGCCTCTTTGGCCCTTTTCAATAGGAACCTTGACAATTGGATGGGAGAAAGGAAATTCACCCTGGGGATCACGTCAGCTGCCCTGCTAGACAGGTGTCCAGGGAAGTAAATAGTGTGGGAAGAAATAGACAGAGAATTGTTATGGCTAGGCTTGTATAGGCCCTAGGGCTGATAGCCTAGTACCAACCCATGAACCCTGTTATCCATACCATTGATGCAGGGACATGCTAATATGGGTCTGATGCACAATGTGAATATAGTACAGTGTAGTAATGTAATGCTGTGTAAGGTGCTTTCTGCTGGCAATAGTTAGGGTACACATCAAAGTGTATGCACCTTTTTAACCATGATGCATTATAGCTGTTAGTACTGATGACTGAATGTAGTCTCATATAGTGTATTCTGTTTGTGTTCCAGGTATCTGTGTGTCTGCAGGCTGTCAGCTTGCTGAGATTAGTAACAATGAGTATGGCATAGTGGGAACACAGAGACCTTTTCATAGCCAAGGTGCAGCTGTATATGTATATGTTTACCAGGTATGTATGCATGCAACAGTGTGTGAAGGACAACTGGGGCAGACAGTGTGACCTTGCATACATACCCCTTTACACAGCTAGCTAGCCTTCATACATGTCACTGGGTGTTCTGTGGTACCACAGGCTCATACATACAGAGGAGATTACTTGAGTACTGGCACTAGGTTCCTCACAAACATAGCCATTACTTTAACTGCAACAGATTCAACTATCAGCACCTGTTGCCCATACCATTTCTTTCTCATCCACACAGCTTTGATGCAGTTGATGAGGGTATGCATGGTACTGTGTATGACAGTTTGGGATATGTATTCCTGACACAGGTCAGCCTGTGTTAATCTAACCTGACAATCACTAGCGTTTTTATGCTATCTCATATACAAGTCTGGCCTCTCATGCTGGTAGTGCACACAGAGTCATAGTCCTGTAAAAGGGGCAGCTGTTGAAGGGCTGAGCACAGCCCCTACCTGCCCAGTTTTACAAACAATAGTGCTAGATACATAGCACAAATACCACAGAGGTAATGCAGTGTTGCAGTGTCTGCCACTACTATTCAAGTGGGTGACAATTGCAGGGGCTGTTAGGATTGCCAATGATGGGTTCAAAGGTCCTTAACATGGTAGAACTATC
The DNA here is from genome assembly GCF_019279795.1 of Protopterus annectens. Lineage (NCBI taxonomy): Eukaryota > Metazoa > Chordata > Ceratodontiformes > Protopteridae > Protopterus > Protopterus annectens. The sequence goes on along the minus strand of NC_056732.1, from coordinate 1,748,680,479 downwards.
TGACACACACACACACACACACACACACACACACACACACACACACACACACACACACACACACACACACACACACACTGCTGCATGGGGACATGCATTGAAACACACATGCACATAGAGTTGACACTTCTCAGATTAGATGACTTACCTATCTATTTATGTACAATACACAGTGATACAACCATAGCATGCACTACAGTGCCTTTTTGTTAGAAACTGTAACTGTGCCTGTAAGGTGGATGACATCTGTATGGGGATGAAAAACTAGGTTGGCAATGGGGGAGTTCACACTGTGGAAGAGGCACACAAAATGGTATAGCCATTGCATACACACAGTAAAGACAGCCACAGGGAATGTGCATACATAAACACAAACACAATTGCCAATAGACAGATTAGAACCCTACATGTCCACTTGTATGTACTATAGCACTACATACACATTACATGCTCCACCTAGATTATATGCCTGGGACATAACCCATTACCTCTTACAACACATAATCTTGGGAATGCTTTCATGGATGGTGGGATAAACCACCAGAAATAGGGACTGGTCTCATCTTTTGCTCCTACAAACTTGGACAACTGATAGAGTAACAGAGTTTGTATCAGCATGATGTTTCAGTCAGGTACAATGTCTGATGCTGGCATGTCTGTCACTAAGGTAACTATGACATATTTGGCAATGATATCACATAAACGCTCATTGTTGGGGGACACAGACCACATATAGGTTGCAGACATCTGGATATTCCATATACATCTGTACAGATGACTGGTATGGGCTGTATAGTTTAACATGGTGCATGTGAGGCAGATGCCATTAACAGGCTCTTTAAAGTAATACCATGGGGAGGGGGTCAACAGGCCTTAAAATGGTATAACTACACACACAACAGCCACAGGGGATATGCTTCACACACACACACACACACACACACACACACACACACACACACACACACACACACACACACACTACTATAGTTGTCAGTATTGAGATTAGAACCCCCACCTATCTAATTATTTGTACTATAGTATTACACAGTTATTGCACACACCACAGAGCATAGAGGGCTGAAGAGTGTATACAGATGCATCTGTTATGACTGACATCACCAGGCCTTGTAATGTAGGGCAATGGGAAGTGTACTGGGTGGGACATGCCTCAAAATGGTATAACCCACACCCCCAGAAGATATGATTCTCACCCAAACACACACACACAGAGGATATGATTCTCACACACACAGTATTACAGTTGCCAGTATTGAGTTGAGAACCCCTACCTAACTAGTTATGTGTACAACGGTGTTAGGCAGTTATCGCAGGCCCCACAGAGCTTATAAGATTTAGCAGTGTCCCAACGTACTTCTAAGGTGAATTACATCAACAGCCCTTGTAAAATATGGCAATGGAAAATGTACTGGTGGAAGGCATCAAATACTTTACCCTACAAACACCTTTACACACACCCATTTGCAGAACTGAGAGTAGAACACCTGCCTATGTAGGTATTTGTACTATACTGTTACATAGTTATCGCATGTGACATGGAACTTATAGGGCTAAAGCTCTCCAAAGGCACTTCTAAGGGGAATGACATCAGCAGGACTGCTAAAATAGGGCACTGGGAAGTGTTGTGGGTGGGAAAGTCCTCAAAATACTTTATCCTACAAACATACACACTTACAAACACTTTTACACACACACACATACATATGCACACACACACACACACACACACACACACACACACACACACACACACACACACACACACTTGCCAGAACTGAGAATAGAACTCCTGCCTATCCAGTTATTTGTACTATACTGTTACATAGTTATTGCATGCACCATGGAGCTTAAAGGGCTGAAGGCTGTCCAAAGGTACTTCTAAGGTGAATGACATGCACAGGACTGCTAATGTAGGGCACTGGGAAGTGTCATTGGTGGGAAAGTCCTCAAAATACTTTATCCTAGAAACATACACATTTACAAACACTTTTACACATACATTTGCCGGAACTGAGAATAGAACCTCTGCCTCTGTAGTTATTTATACTATACTGTTACATAGTTATTGCACATGTTATGGAGCTTATAGGGCTGAGGGCTGTCCAAAGGTACTTCTAAGGTGAATGACATCAGCAGGACTGCTAAAGTAGGGCACTGGGAAGTGTTAGAGGGGGGAAGTCCTCAATATCGTACGGACATACACACTTACAAACACTTTTATGCAAACTTATGCACACCTCTGCCAAAACTGAGAAAAGAACCCCTGCCTAGTTTGATATTTGTACTAAATTGTTACGTACTTATTGCATGTGCCATGGGGCTTATAAAGCTAATGGCTGTCCAAAGGAACATCTAAGGTGAACGACATCTGCAGAACTCCTAAAGTAGGGCACTGGGAAGTGTACTGGGTGGGAATGGCCTCAAACTGTTTTGCCTAAAAACACAGAGTTGACAGGACTGAGATTAGAACCCCTACCTATCTAGTTATTTGTACTATAGTGCTCCACAGTTATCGTATGTGCTACAGAGCTTATAGGGCTGACAAATGTCCAAAGGTACTTCTAAGGTGAATGACATCAGCAAATCTTGTAAAGTAGGGCAATGGGAAGCGTACTGAGTGGGAAAGGCCTCTTAATACCTAAACCTACAGTCAGACAGACAGACACACACACACACACACACACACACACACACACACACACACACACACACACACACACGCACACACACGGGGACACACACACACACACACACACACACACACACACACACACACACACACAAAGGCAGGTGATGTGATATTACAGCCCCCACCTCAGTACTACTACACAATGGAGTTCACCGTGCTGGCACTTACGATTGGTTACAACTGGTATGCCACTGTCAGCAGCAGGACATCACTGTATGCCATTCAGAGTATCCCTGTGTATGACTCACTCTCTGTGTTTGTTTCCCTGTGTGTGTGTGTGTGTGTGTGTGTGTGTGTCTCTCTCTCCATCACCATCTGTCTCTCTCTTCCCTATGTCTATGTGTGTGTATGCTTGACATATTGTTATATGTTCCCCGATATATATATATTTTTTAGGGGTTTT
>NC_056732.1:1748655131-1748676866 GCF_019279795.1 Protopterus annectens | reverse complement strand
TTTTGTTCCGTGTCGCAGACATCACTGGTATCTCCTACTACAGGTCCAGTTACTGTGATGCATACCTGTATGTACACTTCCAAGGGTGTCTCCATTTCACAGTGACACAATATATACTGTATTCCTGGGGTACTTTCCCCTGTGTACTGCTTGTATATCTAGCCCAACAGCCATGCCATGTCAGTATTTCAGATGGTGACACATATTACCACCATATATTTACAATGGCTTAGTGCTAGCATGTGTTATACTGGTGGGGATTGTCTTTGGCACTGCAGTTGTGAGGGCTTGTCCTTGTCATCAGCAGTAATGGGCAATGGCCACCAGGTCTTAACTCAACATGCATACATACTGAAAACTCTCATACATTATGAAACACACACCATCCTAACACACACAGACCTGTACGCAAAAATGCTACAACCTATCCTACTACCTTGGCCACCTCTGGGCATCTGTGCTCCACCTAGACATACCTTAATCATACATGTTACTACAATTCTACACAGGATTGGGGGGGCACACCTGACTATTACTACATTTCTACACTGGATTGGGGGAAGGGGCAGACCTGTCTGATTCCACATGTCTGCATAGGAGTGGGGGGCATACCTGACTGTTACTACATTTCTACAAAGGATTGTGAGGGGACACACCTGACTGTTTCTACACAGGATTGGGGGGGCACAGCTGACTGTTACTACATATCTACGCTGGATTGGGGTAGGGGTACACCTGACTGTTTCTACATATCTACATGAGAGTGGGGGGGCACACCTGACTGTTACTGCATTTCTACATAGGGTTGTGGGGGGGACACACCTGACTGTTTTTACATTTCTACACGGGATTGGGGGGCACACCTGACTGTTTCTACATTTCTACACAGGATTGGGGGGGCACACCTGACTATTACTACATATCTACACTGGATTGGGGGTAGGGGCAATACCTCGGACCGTTTCTACATGTCTACATGGGATTGGGGGTACACTTGACTGTTACTACATTTCTACATAGGGTGGTGGGGGGATACACCTGACTGTTTGTACATTTCTACACAGGATTAAATCAGCACCTGCCTGTTACTACATTTCTACACATGATTGGGGCACACCTGACTGTTTCTACATTTCACATGTGATTGGGGGCACACCTTACTGTTTCTACGCCTACATAGAATGGGGGGCAACACCTTGACACTTCAGTACACATTTTGCTATGACTGTACTTGTATGTCAGGTACCCATTTCATTCTGTTTTCTAACCTATCATGGTGACTAGAGGCATATCAGTGTACTACAGGTCTTAGCTTGGTTGCCCTTTACATATTAGTGTCTGACGTCCTACCCTTCAGAACTAATATCCCACTGCCTGACCTGCTGTAGTCTGTCTGTGTAGGCCTGGTCGGGAGGTTACCCATAGGCATCATTCAGAGGCCATAGCACAGGCTGTTTGTGTTTGTCTACATTTGTCCTGCTGGCTGAGACTGCTGCTGGGTATGTGAACAACCCTGACTGGCATGTGTGAGTCATATGGACACACATGTCACCCAGCACATTTCCTGCAGTGGGTTTTGTCACCCTGTGTTTTACTGGCTACTATGGTGATTCCAGTATTTGTTACAGATGTCAATGTAAGTCCAAAAAGGCAAACAGCAGCTGAAATGACACCAAGGAAATAGCGTAACACACTTTATTTTCCGCTTTCGTCCGTAGACTTCATCAGAATAAAATTGTTCACCAAATTGTGCCTTAAATACATCACTAATCACTACAACATAATTGAAACTGCTAATTCAATTAAATAATCACTACATTTAAAAAGACATTTTAAAAAAACTTTTAAAAACAAGACATTGTTATGTGATATGAAGACATATCAAATCATTACTTTTATCAACCTTTAGTTTTTGATGTTTAAGAAAACATTTTACGTTGATTGACTCATTTAATCCAGGTGGATAATCTGACTTTAATTTAATCTGCCACTGGGTTTCCCTTTGTAACAAAAAATTTTTGAAATCACCTTCCCTCATGTCTTTGTAACAAACCTCTAATATAGAAAATAAAAATTTGTTAAAAGCCGTACACACTAAACTGTGTTTAAAAAGAGCATTTTTTTCATCCTTCATTTTGATACAATATAAATGCTCCCTGATGCGTGTCCTAAGCTCCCTTGTCGTCATACCCACATAAAATGCGGTACATGACGAACAAAGTGCTATGTACACTATACCTGAGGTACGACAATTTACATAACCAGGTACAGAAAGAATTCTTTCTGAAGTCAAAACCGAAATATAGGGACCAACCGATATGTACCTGCACATATTACAATCGTGACAACGGTACATTCCCCTCTTTGTTGTGTTAACACTAAATTTATTACCATTGTATTGTTCTAAAATTTTCTTTAAATTATTATCACTCCTTTGAACAAACACTGGTTTCTCACCTAAAACACCATACATATCAGCATTACCTTTTATAACTCTCCAGCTTTTTGTTATTATATTTTTAATGTGCTTACTGTCAGAATTCATTCCCAGTGTACAAACCATACTACTAGTTGAACTACTACCAGAATTAATAACCATATTATTGGTTTTTTCCATGGACAAACTTAATAATGGTAAAAAATGACTGGTACGTCTATTATAAACATAATTAGCTATATACATAAGATCTAGTTTAGGAAAACCTCTATTAAGAAATAAAGAAATAATGAAACCAAACTCTTGCAAAACGTCAGATTCCTTTGATGTCATGCGGCTAGCTCTGATGAACTGCCCTTTCGGAATATTGGAAATAACATGTGTTGGATGCCCACTTTTATAATGAAGGTATCCATTGTTAAAAGTCTTTTTTCTATGAATGGTACTATGTATTCTCTTGTCTTCATCATCCCACCTTAAATTAACATCTAAAAAGTCAACAGTGATTCCTTTACCACCAATAACAAACTTAATGTAAGTTGAAAAAGAATTAATATCAGTAAGAAACAAATCAATACAAACATCACTTTCATCTATAATAAAAAACAAATCATCAATAAAACGGCAATGAAATAAAATGTGATATTTATCCATCAAAAATGGCATAAATTGACGTTCCCACATTGCCATTACTACATTGGCATATGCAGGAGCAGCTGAAGACCCCATAGCTGCTCCTCTTCTTTGCCTGTAGTAAGTCTGTTCAAAAAGAAAAAAAATATTTTCTAAAATAATCTCTAAAAACCTACATATTAAAGAAATAGTTCTTTGAGAAAAACCAGAATAATGATTTGACAAAAAATTCTGTACTGCTTCAATGCCTAGATCTTGAGGGATGCAGGTGTACAATGACACCACATCCACAGTTAGCATTAAATGCTGTTTAGGATCAAAACTAAATGTAGAAAGAAAAGAATTCAATTTTGTTAAAAAATGCCAAGAATCACGTAAAAATGACATTTCGTGAATAATAGTGGGTCCCAATAAGGCATCAATAACTAGGGCCAGCCCTTCAGTAATTGAATGGGGCGAAGAAACAATTGGTCTGAAAGGGGGATTTACAAGGGATTTATGAGATTTAGGGATTCCAAAAAATACCCCAATACGTGGCTGATCAATAACACAAAATTCGTACAATTCACAACTAATGTCACCCTCCATGAGGGCTTCATATAAATATGAATATATAGAACGTGTGTCACGCTATTTCCTTGGTGTCATTTCAGCTGCTGTTTGCCTTTTTGGACTTTCTTGGTTTTGGTTTTGGTACTTTGGTTTTTTACAGATGTCAATGTGCCACTGTGGGTGTCTACTATCTGCTGGCATACCATTCAGTCACCCGGTTCTCTTGCATGCTCACATCCATACCATAGATACAGGTAATGACATATTCTACTCAATTCGGCAATTGGTAGGTTGATTGACTTACCTTGTGGGTGTACCAGTATTGAGGATGGTACTGGAGGGCTGCCTATGTCAGATGCACACAGTATACTCCCTATACATGGTTGAGCACAGGTAGTGTCATGTTTGGCATCCCTTTTACTCTATGTGCAAGTCAGAGAGAGGTGTCATTCCCTGGGTCCCTACTGTGTCGTTGTATGTGCTATGCGTTGCCTCTTTGCCAAGGCCAGGGCATATTGGGCACACCTCCATCTGCCTACTGGGGCAGGCTCAGGTTGTTCCTCCTCTGAGTCACTCTGTGCCTGTGCAGGCCTTGGCATTGCTGGGGGGCTGTGTGGCCCTGCCCTGTGCTGTTCCTTCTGCAGCTGTTTCCAAAGGATCATATTGTGTAGGATGGCACATACCATAACAATTTGAGTACATGTAGCTGGTGAGTACTTCAAGGCTCCACCGGATGTGTCCAGGCACCAGAACCATGACTTGAGCATCCCAAACACATGCTCAATTATAAGTCTGGTCTGTGAGTGTGCCTCATTATGGTGTTTTTGTTCGGGTGTGTGTGCATTTCTTTTTTTTTTTCCAAATAATTCTTTTATTTTTCAAAGTATGATACAATGCATACTGGGAGAGGAAATACATTACAGTTATACACATTAAAATGCAACGATGGATAATTACAGAATATTGTGAGTAACCACATAGTTTAGCAATGATACATATGAGAAGGATAGGAACAGCACAATGAGAGCATTGTAAACAATTTAACCAAAAACAATTATATACAATATTTACAACCAACAGTGCTACGTTCCTCCCAAGAGTGGTATTGCAAAAATATAGTAATAATTGGGTTGGCAGTGGTTCTCCAGTAGATTAACAGGAATAGGGATAGCTGTTATACTCAAGGTATGAATGGGAAGTTATTCAGTATGGATCACATCTATAAGTTTCTTCCATAGTTTACCGAAATAAGCTCTCTTTTTGGGGCCTTTTATAATGAATTTATGAGCTGAGATGTGTTTGAAAGCCATCTCTTTGAAACCATTCCAACTAAGTTTGGTGCGATCTAACCAGTTTTTAGTGATGTATAGTTTAATAAGTGAACAGAGAATAATTAAAATGTGGAGTTGTACTTTAGATAATTCGGAGGTAGGAATATGGAGAATGGCTGTTTCCCATGAAAGGGTTGAGGTGTAGTAACCCATTTTTTGTAAACGAACTTTTAGAGAGCACCAGAGTTTGTAAGAGTGGTTGCAATACCACATAATGTGTAGTAGATCCGCCTCGGATGGGGCAACAGGTGCAGGAGGAGGATGAGTTGGGATTAAATTTATTGAGTCTTACAGGAGTGAAGTAGGAATTATTGTTTAGCATCAGTTGGGTGTATAAGAGTTTTTAAAAAGGAGAGTTCTAAAGTAGATTTTATAGCTGAGAGTTTTGGTCCTCTGTAATAGGAGAACCAACAGTATTCCAATAGTTGGAAAAGAGACAGTTTGAGTTGTATAGCACAGAATTCAATAGTTTGTAAGAAGATGAAATTGTTTTTAGTGCTTGATATTACAGATATAGTTTCAATTAATTTGTTAATTTCCTGAGGGTTAGGAGGAAGATTGAAATGTTGTGCAAGTATAATTTCTCTTAATTGTCGAAGAATAACTGTGTATTTGTTATTGGTTCCAAGAATTAACCGTAGCTCAGGAAGAGATTTTGATCTATGTTTGAGGATGTCCCATACATTGAGATCTTTAATGAGAGGAAATTTAGTAAGGTCCAACATCATATTATTGATTTTGATGTTTGGATTTTGATGGAGTGGTTGGAGCAGGGGTAGAATATTTTCCAGATTGATGTCTTTAATAAGTTTTTGGAAAAGCCTAATTTTATGTTTCAGAGAATGTGCTAGATTACAATTGTTTATAGAAAGAGTGGATAGGAAGGGAATAGCCTGAGGATTGATTTTGTTAGAAATAATATGGTGATGCCAGATTTTCAACCATGATGGAGAGTGGGTGTGATTTTTGCTGCTAAAGTTTGAAATAGACCAGACTCTGTTTGAGCAGATGATCTTGTAGTACAGTTGAAAGTTTGGAAGGCCTAACCCCCCTTTCTCCTTAGGATAAGTTAATTTAGAGTAAGAGATCCTGACTGACTTCGGGAACCAGATGAACCTAGCTAGGTCTTTTTCAATTTTGGAGAAGAAGTTATTAAAGACTACTATATCCGAAGCATTGAATTGATATAAGAGTCTGGGTAAGACATTCATTTTCACTATTGCTACTTTGGACAAGAAGGCTAGATTCATAAGTTTCCATCTTTGTAGATCTTGCTGGATGGTGGACCGTGTTTTTAGTAGATTATTTTGGAGCATGGAAGCTTGGTTATGTTCAAAATGGATACCTAGATATTTAAGATTATATGTTATTTGTAAAGAGGACTCGGGGAAATAGAAAGATTTGTGGGAGTTGGGATTGATTGGGAAAATATGTGATTTTTTATTGTTAATTAGGTAATCTGATGCGGTGGAGAAGTACTTAATGGCATCAAAGATTTTGGGTAGGTCTGAGTTGGGAAACTGGAAATATAGATTTAAATCATCTGCAAAAGCTGATAGTGCGACATGTGTGTTTAGGATTTTAGGGATGTTGTGGTGGGTATTATGCTGCACATATAAGAAGAAGGGCTCGATAAAAATGTTAAAGAGAAAGGGTGAGAGTGGGCAACCCTGTCTTGTTCCATTAGTAATCAATATTGGTTTGGATCTCTGTTTGTTTATATAAAGGTATGTGTAGGACTTTGTATAAAGTGTTCTGATTATATCCGAGAAGGATTTAGGTATATTGAAATGGAACAAAGTAGCAAACAAAAAGTCCCAGTTGACTCTGTCAAAAGCTTTAGAGGCATCCAAGGTTAGGGCATATATTGGATTTTTGTCTTTTTTGGTAAATTGTATTAGGGAATCCAAAGTTAGGGTATTATCCCATGTGTGTCTATTGCTCATAAAACCAGCTTGGTCAGGGGAAATTAAAGACGGGAGTATCTTTTGTAATCTATTAGCTAAAATAGCAGCAAGAATCTTAATGTCAACATTTATTAACGAGATTGGTCTGTAATTGTGTGGGTCTGCTTTGTCTTGTTTGATTTTTAAAAGTAAGATGGTTTTTGAGTTGTTCCAATGTAAGTCAGTAATACCCTCCTTAATGATACAGTTAAAGACTTTCAATAGGATGGAGGATATTTTTGGGCAAAAGGCTTTGTAAAAGTTAGTAGTGAAGCCATCAGGGCCCGGAGATTTGCCTCTTTTAAGGTTGTTTATGATGTCATGGACTTCTTGGATGGTAAATGGAGCAGATAAGAGAGAGACTTGATTTGGTTCAAGAGAGGGGAAATTAATGGAATTAAGAAAAGACTCCATCTGGGGTTTTAAAGTATCTTGTTTATTGCTACTATAGATATCTGAAAATAATTCAAAGAATAAATGTATTATTTCAGAATCTGAATTGTAAATTTTTCCTTGATAGTGAAGGGTGGAAATTCTGGGAGCACCAAGTTATTATTTTTAATATTCTTGCCAGAGTTCTTGAGGGGTTTGAGCCCATTCAGAATATGTTGCTATACATTTTTGTTCCTGTAGGGAATAGTTCTGTGAGTGAAGTTCTAGTAGTTCTTTGCGCGTGGAGTTGATCAGTACTTCAGTTTTTGGGTTTGGAGATAATCTCTGACTTTTTTCTAAAGATGAGAGTTTAAGGGATAGAGTCTTTTCTTTTTTAGTGTTGAGTTTTTTAAGAAAGGAAGCTTTGCTAATCAAAAAACCTCTCATTTCAGCTTTACAGGCCGCCCATTGAATGTCTGGGGGGATTAGGGATTTTGTAAGATTAATGTCGAGAACCAACAACATGTTGTTAATTTTATTTAAAATATCTTTATTATTTAGTAGGTTATTGTTAAGGGTCCAGTTAGCAAAAGTAAAGTCAGGCGTGTTGAATCTAATTTTAAGAGAGATTTTTGCATGGTCGGAGAGAGATCTGGGTTCAATATTAAAAGAATTTTTAAATTTAGATAGGGGTCCAAATCAGAATGAAGTCTAGACGTGACCAAGATTTGTGACAGTTAGAATAGAAGGTATATAAATTTTCTTTGGTCGAAATGTTACTAAAAGTGATAGTGTCTACAAGATTAAAATCTGAGATAAGTTCCTCTAAGGCTATAGAAGCTTGGAAGTTATAAGAGGAGGATTTGCTGGTGCGATCCAGACTAGGGTCTATTACCACATTCCAGTCCCCTCCTACTATGAATAAGTAATTTGGAAATGAGTTTAGTATGTTATAGATTTCTAAGATAAAGGTTTGTTGTTGAGAGCAAGGACCATATAGGTTCAAGAACATGATTGGTTTGGAGGAATCTGGGAGTGTAGAGGTGAAATAACACCATCTGCCGTTTGTATCGGATTTATATTCATTGATAGGTTCCTGGAATTGTTTCTTAATTATAATGGCCACCCCCTTCGAGTTTGTGCTATCACCAGCACTTATTATGGACCTGATCCATTTTCTATTTTTTATATGCTCCCATTCATTTTCAGATAAGTGTGTTTCCTGGAGAAAGCTAATATTAGCCTGGGATTTAAAAAGCAGGTGGAGAAACAGTTTTCTTTTAGCGGTATTTTGTAAGCCTTTGATGTTCCAAGAGTCAACGGCCCAGCTCATGTAAGTTAAAAACTAACTGAGTATAAAGAAACATTATATATTTGGAGACTTAATGTAATATTTGGGTAGAATAATGTGTGTTGGAGAGAGACTGCCTTGTGTTTGCAATAGGCTAAGAGGGAAATGGAAAACCGTATCATATCTGTGTCAGTAAACAGTTTGGATGTGGAGGAGGAAGTAGCAAAATACTCCTTCTGACATGCCCCGGTGCCTACCCACCTGAACCCCTTAGGCGAAGAAGTATAAAAACTAACAAAAGAAAACCCTAACAGTTCTATACATATATACATAAACATTCTCATCCAAAGGGTTATCAAACTAGATCCCTACTACAATGCACATACAGCATCCGTATGTAGATGCTACACCTACTAGTTTGTCATGTACGTATGACCTTATGTAAATAAACATACGCTTGTAAGTCTAAACGCTTAAGCTTAATGTATGTGAGAGATGTAAATCTATAAATACTATATATAACAGACTTATTACAGGTAGTAGCATTTCTTATGGAATTTCGCACATAACAGGTAGATTGTAAAGATGGTGTAACCCTAAAGTATTATTAAGTTCGTCATAAACAAGAGCCTGATACTAGTGAGTTTGGCAGTATAGCAAAAGTTATAAATGGTTGAAAAACTAAACAAAATAAGTAATTGTGGTGTTGTTTGGGCAGGAAGGTATTTCCAATGAGCGGACACTGAAAATGGCAGAGCTAATTAAAACTAAGAGTCTTGTTGTGTTGTTGATATCCTCCCTCTCTCTGTGTTTACCCTTTACCATATTTAAGCACTACAGATTTGGGTATGGGTGGTCTTTAAAACCCCTATATAGCTTTTAGCTGCCAGTTAAGTTAAATTAAATCATTGCATTTGTATTACAACATTATATCAGGCTCTATGACCACCCTGCCCCCATTAGCAAATGACCCACAGAGCCTTATTTCTTTCTTAGCTTCCCAACTCTATAAGGAAACTTCTCTAACTGTAAACTGCAGCCAGTTCAGTAAAGCAGAAAAATATTGTAAGTGTATCTATGTGTTGGTTTTTACAAATGTACTAGATTTGCTAAGGATATGGGTTTGTTTAGTTAATTACAGTCAGAGCTGAAAAGCTCTTCCTGACAACTCTTATGGTTCTATGTGAGTTGTGTATATGTTAGTGAAGGTGTTTATGCCTTTACTTTGTGTGCTTTTTACAGCATAGAGTCGAGGATTTTAGACAGACCATCCTGGTCCTCAATTCACGAAACTGGAGTGTCCCAGCAGTAAAAAAAGAAAAAAAAAAACGTTTGTAGACCTGTAGTATGTACAGGGGATCCGAATGCAGTAATCAGGACTTATTTATGATGATCAGCGCTATAAGCGCGATTGAAGGAGAGCAGACCTAGCAAACGTACACTTCAAGCGTCCCAGTGAAAGGAGTCCCTCTGGAAACCTCGCGGCGACGATGTGTTCTTTGCTTGACACGTGGATCTGCCTTTAAACATATGGAAGGATGTTTTACTGTTTTAAACAGTCACAAAACTGTTAGAAGGACAATGTTGGCGCTGAATTAGAGAGCGATGTCCCTGAAGCCTCCGTGAGTGAATTAAACATTTGAAGTGTAAAACTGCTGAAACGCTTGTGCTGGAAGATTGTGAATTTATCCAAGGTCTGGAATCTTGTTAAATACTTTGAGGAAGATCTCTTTTGCTTCATTCTGGGAGGTTACAGTGTATTTGGTTTCATTTTGGGAAAAAGTCAAAGTGTTTGGGTAACGCATTTGAAATCTGATGTTTCTTTTAATTAAGTCTGAACAAAACGGAGCTAGTTTCTGTCTGTTTTCCTTGATGGAGATGGGTAAATCTTGTGTAAAAGTTAATTTGTGATTATTCCACATGAAATTTTTATTTTTTTTTTTGCTGCATATAAGATCTGTTGAGCTGTCTGGAAATTCAGTAGTCTTGTATATATTTGACGAGGAGCTAAGGCATCTTGTCTTTATAAAGTGCACGTGGGCTCTCTCAATTGTGATATTTTTTCCCCCTTCTGGGTGAAGTAGTGATTCAAATATTTGTTTTGTTATAGCAAGTAAGCCTTGACTGTCGTAGCTCTCTGGAAGACCTCTTATTAATATATTATTACGTCTGCTTCTAGCTTCTAGATCTGTAAGTTTTGCCTGTATGTCTAATAAAGAGGCTGTTTTGGCATAGATCATCTGATAAGGATTGTAGTTGGAATTCATTGAATGTACTTTTGCTCGAGTGTGTCTACTCTGTCCACAATTTGATTGATGGATTTACCTATAGTTGAAAGTTGTTCCGAGAAGCTTTGTATGGCAGATTGTATGGGCTGGAGGGCCTGCTTCAACTCATCCATGTGGAAGCTGGAGTCTTCTTTACTAAATGTATCACTTTTAATAGGCTGATTTTGTTTATTTGTTCTCTGCCTTTTTGAAAGGACTTCTTTTTCAGGTGAAAAAATTGCTGAGGCTTTGGCTTTAATTGTTTGAGTTTCCATTGTAAGAGAGTCATTTGTTGTTTTTGTCTGTTTAGCCATGTGGAGTTAGAGGTGTTTCAAGTAGGAGCAGGCCTCCCTGAGTTACTTGTGGGAATAACACTGTGGAAGAGCCCGAGATGATGGAAGTCTATTAGGAGTTATTTCCCACTGCGAAGGTGATGCAGTTACCGAAGAAATGAAGGTAAGGTAGCTCTTTTCGAGGTGTGTAGTATCTTAGAAAAAGTAGTTGAGGTGAGGAGCTCTGTGCATAGGCTGTTCACTAGTCGACCACCATTTTGGAATCTCTCGGGTGTGTGTGCATTTCTGATGGGTGTCATCAGCCATGGCTCCAATGTTTAACCAGCATCCCCCACTAGGTGACCGTAAGGGATGTCCCCACTGGCAAATCTCTGGTACAGTTGTGTCAGATGCCAGATGTGGGAATTGTGATAGCTTCCAGGGCAGCCAGCACACACATTCATTATAATGCCCTGGGCATCACACATGACCTGGCAGTTGATGGAGGTAAGGCCTTGCAGTTGATGTAGACCCTACCCTGATCACCAGGTGGTGCTTTGATGCACATGTGTATGCAGTCTATAGCACCCACTACCTCAGGGTATTCTGCTATTTGGTGGAAGAGACACATATTGCTAGCCAACACCTCACGGGTGTTGAGGAAATATATGTGCTCACTGGTATGTGCTGACATGGCATCCGGGAACTGGTGGAATACTCTGGATGCTGATGCCTGTGAGATCCCCATGATATCCCCAGTTGAGCTTTGGGAGGTACCTGTGGCTAATATTCCTAGGCCTACACATAACTTGGTATCCACTGCAATGGGTTCCCCTCTGTCAGTTCGGTGTGTCAAGCGTGGCCGGCACAGCTCAACAATTTGCTGTAGGAGGTCCCTGTCCACCCTATAGTGCTCCACTATCTCCAGCTCATGTAGCCCCTGGTAGATTACCCTGGGTTTGTACACTCTTCTCTATCCCTTCACTGTGGGTTGGTCAGCAGCATTCACATCCTCACCATCCTCAGCCTCTTGCACATGTTGTTGTATGATGCCTGCTGCAGCCCCTATCATTTTGTAGTTTTCTTTGTTAAAAGTTCCCCGCTTGCATACACTGGTGGTGCAGAGTATGGGAAAAACCAGAGGGGAAGGTGTTTGCATAGTTTATAGTAGTGTTCTGGGCTGGGTTGATCTGCTCCCTGTGTAATTGGCTGATTCTGATACATTTCACTTCTCAGCTACGCTAGTTTTCCTTGATTAACTTCCTACTACTGTTTTCCCTTCCCATTGCCTTCCTGTTTCAGCCCAGGGGTGCACCGCGCAAACACAGTGCTCAAACATGTACAGAACTGCTATTTCCTGGTTTACTTTTCTTTCTTTGAAACCCAGTGCGTGGTATGCACACCCGCTTAGGCAATGTAAAGAGTGCTAGGCAGACTCAGACACACCCCCTTGCCTAGCTGTGCTAAGCTAGGAGCAAACCTGAGCCCCAGGGCTCCAATCCACTTACAGTATGCCTGACACCCCCTTCTATGATGTCAGCTAACTCCTAGGTTTGCACCAAGCTATTCCTGCTCTTACACTGTTGGGAGCTGACTAGCATGCAGGGGAAATCTGGGATTCGTTATCATTCCCCTCATTTGCATAGGATTGCCTGCTAATGCATAGTTACATGTCTCTCACTGAGCCTCCCCCATTAGCAACCACTACTCACTTACCATGTTGTCTTCTGCCTGCCATTGACTATAATGGCAGAATAGTGATTTTAGTAGAATGCTTATTTTAGGTTTATTTTTTTATTTTCCCCCTGATCCCATTTGCACGCCACTGCCCTACGCTTAAACAGCTGAGATCGGCTAAAAAAACATAATAGTTGATTATTTTTTTTTCAACTGTTTGTAATGCCAATGGCCTTATATTTGGTCATTGGCATGCTTCCTGAATGATATGCACCCTTTATTTGGAGCTGTCATGTCTCCGTTTTGGAATTTGCCATGGACACTGAAAGCAGGAATAGAAATGGGAAGCAATGCAGGAGGTGTGCGACAGGTACTGTCACACACTCCCTACATTGCAAAAGTGCCGTACGGTACTTTGACCATACGTCTGAACTTCTTAGAGTAAGAAATCTGGACAAAGCATAAAATGATGGGGGGCATATCTCTCAACCTCTTAGAGCAAAAATCTGGGCAAAGCCTAAAATGATGGGGGCATACCTCTCAACCTCTTAGAGCAAAAAACTGAACAAAGCCTAAAATGATAGGGGCACATACCTGTCAACCTCTTAGAGCAGAAAATCTGGACAAAGCCTAAAATGGTGGGGGCATATCTGTCAACTTTTTAGAGTAAAAAATCTGGACAAAGCCTAAAATGATGGGGGGTACAAATAGGGACAGATGTTAAATATTGCTTACAAACCTAGAAAGTTGATAGAGAAACAGGGTTTGTATTAACATATAACATGTTCGGAAAGATTCGAAGTCTAAAACTCAAATGTATGTCATTATGTAGTGTCTTCAATCCTGATATTGCCCATACAGACTTACAGAGTTGATAGTATGACAGGTAGTGCATTACCAAATATGAATTACAATTAGTACTAATACATGTAAATAAAGTGCTTGCATTAATTTTTTTTTTTCCAATCTAAGTTAAGTTTAAGTGTACACAACTCACAACTTGTAAGCCCAACACAGCTCAACGAGTCAGGAACCACGATAGTACTGCAGTTAGTTTCTTTTATTAAAAAAACATGCACCAACGATGACACTATTAGTTGAGCGCTTTCTAGATTTCTTCAGGTTCTGTCTAGCAGAGTACCTCTATAGCCCTCTTTAAGAAGAAGCTGGATGACTGCATGGGAAACAGAAAATACACCCTTGGGGTCATGCCTGTGTCCCAGCTGGACAGGGGAAACATGTGCTGACTTTGAAGGGATATGGGCAAAAATCTGGTCTATGCTTATAAGGGCATCTGGGCCAATAGCCTAGTATCATCCTAGGAACCTATGAACTTAGTACTTTACATGGTTCCTGTATGTATTCCAAACTGTCCTGCAATGTTGTCTGAAATGAATCCCTGTGAGCCTGAACTGTGTAGTTACTGCATTGATAGAGTATTTTCTTGTTCCTTTATTAGTTATTATCATATTTTGTTAAACCTTGTCATTGCGCCTGGTCTGTATGGCAGTAACTCAGCTCCTAGAGTACTTGCATATGCACCTGGTGACACTGTATAGCTCAATCCAATAGCCTTGGTGTTTGCCACACTTACCATTTTGCTAATAGGCTTATCACACAGTAGGAATTGTCACCCTTTGTTGAGGGCCTTACAATAGCTGTTAAAGAGATGGATTGTGGCAGTCAGAACTACCTTAAAGTCTGGGATGAAGGGCTCTTAGGTAGCAAAGCTGTGCCAGACTTTATCAGGAGTGTGTGTGTGTGTGTGTGTGTGTGTGTGTGTGTGTGTGTGTGTGTGTGTGTGTGTGTGTGTGTGTTAACAGAGTGGAGCATAACCTGCACTCATGCAGCAGTCCCAGCAATGTTGAGTGTGTGATTGCCTGGCATGGAAGAGTGAGGTAACTCTTGAGGAGTATGTATGACACTGGGTAGAGGGTTGGCCTCATAGCCTATAGGTGTACGTTAGATATCTGATGGGCTGCTATGGCCTGGTAGTGAAATTCTGTGATGTTCCCAGTTGTGCCGTCTGATGTGAATGATGAATGGAGGATTATGTACATTAATGGTCCTTATTGGAGGGAACATGAAACATCAGGATCAGGAGTGCAGTGCATGCTGTGCTGCCAGTATGGTGACACTACCCACACACATACTGTACTGATAGATGGTAGGGGTGTGGTGTGGGTGTTAGTGGTGGATAGTGATAGCACACATGGATGTTCAGGATCTGTACATAATGGTGCCCGATGTATGAGGTCTTGTGATGTGTTTCACTGTTCATGTCTTTCAGGTGCACTGCTGTGACAGCAATTGCCACCCTTTTAGGAAGCTAAGACTGCAGCAATAGTAGATGCCTTAAGACTGCACCACACAGTGCTGTTCAGCAGGAGCAGACAATAGCAGCAGGAACACACTGCCCTGTGGAACGACCTACTGGAAACCTTCAGCAATGTGGGTCATCATAGGCATACCTATGAGCAGGTCAGACACAGGGCAGCTGACCTTATTCACCATGCCCGGCAGGGAACTGCAGCTGTGGCCAGGGACCATACTGCCACAGGTGGGGGGTCCAGCTATGCAGGCACTACTGACACCTACAGAAGAGTTCCTCACCAACCTTGGGGCAGCCACCGCACCCCAGGAAACCATCCACATCTCTCTCGGGAGGTGGGTGGCACCCAGACAACAGGAGAGGAGCATCCAGGTAAGGCCCCAGTGGATATCACTTCTATACTGTATCATTCATACTGGCATCCTTGGAGTATCTAGAACCATATTTCAGGTCAAACTGCATTTGTGGGTGGGATTTTGTAATGCACACAAAGTGCACATCTGTAGTGAATGACAGCAAATTGTGTAGCATCAGAGCTTGCACTGTACATGTTCAGAAATTCATCCTTTTCCTCTACCAATGCCACATGTGAGTGTGCTGAAAATACCTCTCCCTCACAACTACATAGGTCCCTCTGGACTGGCTGGGGAACAGCAGCTTGAAGCCGGTGAGTATGGAAGTGTCTTGTTGTGGCTTACCAGTACCCTAGGTATGTTAAGTGCATGCATTTCTCCATGCACACAACTGTTACTCTGAGCCATATTGCAATATATGCATGTTCACTTGTGGTGGGATTAACTGCAGTGCATCACTGCAATCATCACAGGAACCTAACCACAAGAGCTGGAATATATTGGTAAGTATGTTTCTGTAGGTGTTGCCATATTTTGTACATGGGTGTAGTGTGTGTGTTAGGTGAAGGTCCATCACATACTACCACTCCTCACGTATCTCAGAGGGGTATATGAGTAGCAACGTTAAGGGGACATAGCTGCACTGCATGTTGTCGAGGGCCTGTACAGAGTGTATATGTTGTGGTCTGATTGTGTGTCATGCATATCATCATTCAAAGACGATATGGTCTGTATAATGCCTTTGTGCCACCTCACCTGTATGTGTCTGTGTGTGAGTGTGTGTGTGAGCATGTGTGTGTGTGTGTGTGTGTGTGTGTGTGTGTGTGTGTGTGTGTGTGTGTGTGTGTGTGCGTGTGTCTGTGTGTCAGCAAACATTATACTGCAGGGTATTAATTTACATATGTTGTCTTCCCCTCACAGGTGAACATGGGGGTTGGTGTCTCTCCCCTTCACAACCTGATGTCAGTGTCTTAACAGACTCTGATGATGATGGTGGTCATAGTGAGGCACAGGTGAGGTTGTCGGGGGCTGAATTTGCGCCATTGGTTGGTATCCCACTTTCACCCACAATGTCCCCACACATATACCCAGTCCCCAGCAGCCACAGATAATGGACAGTTGGAGGGTGTGGCATGGAACAGGCTAGTGTAGTGACTATGGCAAGTGTGAGTGTAGACACCAGCCATAGCCAGAGTGCAGGTGAGGACCCACACAGGCACATGGATAGGGGTGCTTGAAGGAGGACTGTTGCCCATCAAGCCCTTGTTGCAAGTGTCACAGCAGGTGTCACCAGATGCATGTTTTGGTCCGTCATGGAGGTACAGGCACCTACTGACTGCAACACCAGACAGATGCTCAGGGCCATGAATGCAGCACTTCCTACCATGTGTGATGACCTGCATGGCATTGCTGATGCCATACATCATTTTGCCAATGTCATGAATAGACTGTGGGGTGGGACATTGTCATTGCTTCACCATGCAATGTCTTTGCTTGAGCATGTGGTGGGAGTAAGGTGTTGGCCACGTGGACATAGGTGAGCAACAAGATCAGCTGAGAGCCCACATGGTCGTGCATATTCACACTCCCATAGTAATATGACCCTGGCCACTCCCATAGTGCATCTGGCCTTGGGCCTGGTGGTGCCAGTGAGACTCCTGGCAGAACCAGTTCCTGTGTCCCTGGCGGGAGATGGTGAACTGTACTTCCTGCCATGTATGGTCCACAGCTGTCCAACATAGCCCTGTGTAGGGTAACCACATGGCTTGATTGTGTGCATAGAAACACTCACACATCTCTATCACAGGCAGGTCACCACCAGACACACACAGCTCCTCTGCATGGCCCAGTTGAACACCACCATTCCAGACACACACACACACACACACACACACACACACACACACACACACACACACACACACACACACACACACACACACTAGATGTCAACCATATGGCCCAGCCTAGGCCTGTGGCAAACCCACTCCACACCCTGTGCATGTGATGATACCTGTGTCACATCAGATAGGTTCCTGACCCAGAGACTCCCCAGACTCTGGAATAGACTGCCCATACATGTCAAGCAGAGTGCCTCTTTGGTCCTCTTCAAAAGGAACATTGACAATTGGATGGGAGAAAGGAAATTCACCCTGGGGATCACATCAGTTGCCCTGCTAGACAGGGATTCAGGGAAGTAAATAGTGTGGGAAGAAATAGACAGGGAATTGTTATGGCTAGGCTTGTATAGGCCCTAGGGCTGATAGCCTAGTACCAACCTATGAACCTATGAACCCTGTTATCCATACCATTGATGCAGGGACATGCTAATATGGGTCTGATGCACAATGTGAATATAGTACAGTGTAGTAATGTAATGCTGTGTAAGGTGCTGTCTGCTGGCAATAGTTATGGGT
The DNA here is from genome assembly GCF_019279795.1 of Protopterus annectens. NCBI lineage: Eukaryota > Metazoa > Chordata > Ceratodontiformes > Protopteridae > Protopterus > Protopterus annectens. The sequence goes on along the minus strand of NC_056732.1, from coordinate 1,748,658,986 downwards.
ACACATCAAAGTGTATGCACCTTTTTAACCATGATGTATTATTGCTATTAGTACTGCTGACTGACTGTAGTCTCATATAGTGTATTCTGTTTTTGTTCCAGGTATCTGTGTGTCTGCAGGCTGTCAGCTTGCTGAGATTAGTAATGATGAGTATGGCATAGTGGAAACACAGTGACCTTTTCATAGCCAAGGTGCAGCTGTATATGTACATGTTTACCAGGTGTGTATGCATGCAACAGTCTGTGAGGGACAACTGGGCAGGCAGTGTGACCTTGCAAATATACCCCTTGACACAGCCAGCTAGCCTTCATACATGTCACTGGGTGTTCTGTGGTACCACAGGCTCATACATACAGAGGAGATTACTTGAGTACTGGCACTAGGTCCCTCACAAACTTAGCCATTACTTTAACTGCAACAGATTCAACTGTCAGCACCTGTTGCCCATAACATTTCTTTCCCATCCACTCAGCTTTGATGCAGTTGATGAGGGTATGCATGGTACTGTGTATGACAGTTTGGGATATGTATTCCTGATACAGGTCAGCCCGTGTTAATCTAACCTGACAATCACCAGCATGTTTGTCTGCTATCTCATATACAAGTCTGACCTCTCATGCTGGTAGTGCACACACAGTCATAGTCCTGTAAAAGGGGTAGCTGTTGAAGGGCTGAGCACAGCCCCTACCTGCCCAGTCTTACAAACGATAGTGCTAGATACATAGCACAAATACCACAGAGGTAATGCAGTGTTGCAGTGTCTGCCACTACTATTCAAGTGGGTGACAATTGCAGGGGCTGCTAGGATTGCAAATGATGGGTTCAAAGGCCCTTAACATGGTAGAACTATCTGACACACACACACACACACACACACACACACACACACACACACACACACACACACACTGCTGCATGGGGACATGCATTGAAACACACATGCACATAGAGTTGACACTTCTCAGATTAGATGACTTACCTATCTATTTATGTACAATAAACAGTGATACAACCATAGCATGCACTACAGTGCCTTTCTGTTAGAAACTGTAACTGTGCTTGTAAGGTGGATGACATCTGTATGGGATGAAAAACTAGGTTGGCAATGGGGGAGTTCACATTGTGGAAGAGGCACACAAAATGGTATAGCCATTGCATACACACAGTAAAGACAGCCACAGGGAATGTGCATACATAAACATAAACACAGTTGCCAATAGACAGATTAGAACCCTACGTGTCCACTTGTATGTACTATAGCGCTACGTACACATTACAGCTCCACCTAGATTATATGCCTGGGGCATAACCCACTTCCTCTTACAACACATAATCTTGGCAATGCCTTCATGGATGGTGGCATAAATCACCAGAAATAGGGACTGGTCTCATATTTTGCTCCTACAAACTTGGACAACTGATAGAGTAACAGAGTTTGTATCAGCATGATGTTTCAGTCAGGTACAATGTCTGATGCTGGCATGTCTGTCACTAAGGTAACTGTGACATATTTGGCAATGATATCACATAAACGCTCATTGTTGGGAGACACAGAACCCATATAGGTTGCAGACATATGGATATTCCATATACATCTGTACAGATGACTGGTATGGGCTGTATAGTTTAACATGGTGCATGTGAGGCAGATGCCATTAACAGGCTCTTTAAAGTAATACCATGGGGAGGGGGTCAACAGGCCTTAAAATGGTATAACTACACACACAACAGCCACAGGGGATATGCTTCACACACACACACACACACACACACACACACACACACACACACACACACACACACACACACACACACACACGCACGCACACACACACACACACACACACACACACACACACACACACTACTATAGTTGTCAGTATTGAGATTAGAACCCCCACCTATCTAATTATTTGTACTATAGTATTACACAGTTATTGCACACACCACAGAGCTTAGAGGGCTGAAGAGTGTATACAGATACATCTATTGTAAATGACATCACCAGGCCTTGTAATGTAGGGAATGTGAAGTATAGTGGGTGGGACATGCCTCAAAATGGTATAACCCACACCCCCAGAAGATATGATTCTCACCCAAACACACACACACAGAGGATATGATTCTCACACACACAGTTTTACAGATGCCAGTATTGAGTTGAGAACTCCTACCTAACTAATTATGTGTACAACAGTGTTAGGCAGTTATTGCAGGCCCCATGGAGCTTATAGGATTTAGCAGTGTCCCAACGTACTTCTAAGGTGAATTACATCAACAGCCCTTGTAAAATATGGCAATGGAAAATGTACTGGGTGGGAAGGGCATCAAAATACTTTACCCTACAAACACCTTTACACACACCCATTTGCAGAACTGAGAGTAGAACACCTGCCTATCTAGGTATTTGTACTATACTGTCACATAGTTATCGCATGTGATATGGAGCTTATAGGGCTAAAGCTGTCCAAAGGCACTTCTAAGGGGAATGACATCAGCAAAACTGCTAAAGTAGGGCACTGGGAAGTGTTGTGGGTGGGAAAGTCCTCAAAATACTTTATCCTACAAACATACACACTTACAAACACTTTTACACACACACATGCACACACACACACACACACACACACACACACACACACACACACACACACACACACACACACACACACACACACACACACACACACACACACAGACACATACACACTTGCCAGAACTGAGAATAGACCTCCTGCACTATACTGTTACATAGTTATTGCATGCACCATGGAGCTTAAAGGGCTAAAGGCTGTCCAAAGGTACTTCTAAGGTGAATGACATACACAGGACTGCTAATGTAGGGCACTGGGAAGTGTCATTGGTGGGAAAGTCCTCAAAATACTTAATCCTAGAAACATACACACTTACAAACACTTTTACACATACATTTGCCAGAACTGAGAATAGAACCTCTGCCTCTGTAGTTATGTATACTATACTGTTACATAGTTATTGCACATGTTATGGAGCTTATAGGGCTGAGGGCTGTCCAAAGGTACTTCTAAGGGAAGTGTTAGAGGGGGGGAAGTCCTCAATATCGTACATACACACTTACAAACACTTTCATGCAAACTTATACACACCTCTGCCAGAACTGAGAAAAGAGCCCCTGCCTATTTTGATATTTGTACTAAATTGTTACGTACTTATTGCATGTGCCATGGAGCTTATAAGGCTAATGGCTATCCAAAGGACATCTAAGGTGAACGACATCTGCAGAACTCCTAAATTAGGGCACTGGGAAGTGTACTGGGTGGGAATGGCCTAAAATAAAACTGTTTTGCCTACAAACACAGAGTTGACAGGACTGAGATTAGAACCCCTACCTATCTAGTTATTTGTACTATAGTGCTCCACAGTTATCACATGTGCCACAGAGCTTATAGGGCTGACAAACATCCAAAGGTACTTCTAAGGTGAATGACATCAGCAGATCTTGTAAGGTAGGGCAATGGGAAGCGTATTGAGTGGGAAAGGCCTCTTAATACCTAAACCTACAGACAGACAGAAACGCACACACACAAAGGCAGGTGATGTGATATTACAGCCCCCACCTCAGTACTACTACACAATGGAGCTCACCGTGCTGGCACGTGCGATTGGTTACAACTGGTATGCCACTGTCAGCAGCAGGACATCACTGTATGCCATTCAGAGTATCCCTGTGTATGACTCACTCTCTGTGTTTGTCTCCCTGTGTGTCTCTCTCTCTCTCTCCATCACCAACTGTCTCTCTCTTCCCCATGTCTATGGGTGTGTATGCCTGACATATTGTTATATGTTCCCCCGATATATATATATATATATATATAT
>NC_056732.1:1748630774-1748654631 GCF_019279795.1 Protopterus annectens | reverse complement strand
ACACTGATTTAGAGCTCTTTAGTTTTGCTATATATTCTACTTAGCCTTTCATTGCATCATTTATTTATGCTTGTCCACCTCCAGACTGGTTTGCTCTTACCCTTCTCATGTTGATTGGGTCTATATTAAATCACCGAACGCTTAAAAAAGTGAATGGTGATTGACTGACCCTATGTAAGTGAAAGCTTACAATGTTGAAGTGTCAGAACAACGATTTTTTTCCCCAAGGGAACAAAATCACTGTTCCAATAAAAAAAAAAAAAAATAAAAAATCAATTTCAAACATTACATTAAGTGGGGGGCTTCACCCCCACCCCCTACTTAAATATACCAACTCTGAGACCGCACTACAGTGCTGAAAACAGCAAAGTACCGAAGCGGCCTGGGAAAGAATTTGCTTAACAGCCTCGTTGATATTTTGTGTTTTCAGCCTTTTAAGTTCGACCAAGACACATTCGAAAGAATGCATCTTCGGTCTTTTAATATAGACCCTGTTGATTAGTTTGGGTACTAACAATTTTATATGGTTTTCTAGGTGAGTGTAAAATTTATTTGCAGAACTACTAGCCATGTCAACATTTTAGGGGTTACAGTTATACTTGAACTTAGAGACTTCATCACAGGAAGGGAGTTTGTATGCTTAAAGTCTTAGAATACTGATGTATTTGCACCCATTGGTTAAGAGATTTCGAAGTAGGTTATCAATTTATGGTCAGACTTGACTGGTGAAGTGTATATCAGTTAGATAGTACATATATATACTATATTTGTAAGGACCAGGTCGAGAACATTTTGTGCTCTGTTGTAGTCTGGTAGTTGCTAAAACTATTTTATCCAGAGGATTTTTGTTTATAAAATCAAGGAATTTTGGGGCGCAGCCCATAGCTCTGAACTTCTTAACACAAAAAAATCTAGATAACGTCAAATATAATGGGGGGGACAAATCCCCCAAAATAGGGACAAATTTTAAATATTGCTCCTGTAAACTTAACAAGTTGCTAGAATAAAATATTGCATGTGTCCATGCATTTTCTGAAGAATATGAAGTCTGAAACTCAAATGCCTGTCATTATTTACTGAATTCAGTTCTCACTGATTTGCCACAAAAATCCAGAAAATCACAAATTTTATGAGGAACAGACCAAAAATATGAGGCAAAAATCTGGACATTCTGTGAAAATCTGGACATTTGAGAGGTATGCTGCAGCCTACATTTGAGGTACACATCTTCCAGTTTATCAGTGGGTAATTAACATCTCCCAGGATGATGGAGTTCTTGTGTATATGCCAAGTTCATTCAATGTGTTTAAGAAATGGACATGGTTTTTGGAGGTCATCGAGGGGGTCCAGTAACATGCAATGATTTGATAGCTGGTTTTATTTAGGCTGAGTTGAATTTCAATAAATTTGGTTTGCGATTTTCTGGGAATCAGTCTTGAGATAATGTGGTCTTTAACAAATATTGATACTCTGTCACAGTTTCCATAAATGGATAGAAGACGTAAAAGAAAGAATAAAAAGTTCAAATGTACAGAATATGAAATGGGATGAAGTAATGGTCAGGGAGACTGAAACAAAATTAAGAAAAGCTCTAAATTGGAAAACCCCAGGCCCAGATGCAGTACCTAACTTTTGGCTTAAAGTATTAACATTTTTACATGAAGATTTAGCCATGAATAAGAATTATTTATATGTGTACTCAAACAGACACCAACTTGTTTGACAGCAAGAAAAACAATACTCTTACTTAAGAGCAAACCTGCAAGCTATCCTAAAAACTATAGACCAATAACTTGCTTTCTGATTATGTATAAACTATACACTGGAAGTGATGCTGACAGAGTTTATAGTCATTTAGAAGAAAACTCAATCACGGCAATAGAATAAAAGAGTAACAAAAGAAAGTCATATGGAACAAAGGATCATTTATTGTTAAATAAAGTTATAATGGAAAACTGTAAAAGGGGGAAGAATCTAAGCATTGCATGGATGGACTACAAAAAAGCATTTGACAGCATTCCACATTCATGGATAAAACAGTGCCTAAAATGTATAAGATACAACCTACACTGATCAATTACATTACAGCGACCATGAAACAGTGGCAAACCACTTTGCAGTTAAGCCATGATAAAGGAAAAATAATTATTTCAGGGATAACATTTCCAAGGGGGATATTCCAGGGTGACTCTTTATCACTGCTGCTCTATTGTTTTACTCTTAACCCATTAAACTGTCTACATAACAAATTAGGTCATGGCTACAATTTGGCTCCCAGAAAAAAAAAGTGTAAAGACTTCTCATCTTCTTTCTTTTGTGGATTATTTGAAACTGTATAGTTCATCAGATGAGGAACTGAAAGCCCAACTGCAAGTGGTCAAACTTTTTTCAGATGATATAAGAATGTAATTTGGTCTAAATAAATGCACAAAAGCAACCTTTAAAGCAGGAAATCTCCAGCACCAAGAAAACATCAGTTTGGGACAGGAATGTGAAATAAAAGAACTTGAGCAAGAGGGAGTGTATAAATTGGGATGATGAAGGATTAACAATAAAATGTGAACATAACTTAGTAAGGAATATTTTATAATACTATAATTAATATTAAAAACATCACAGACATCTAGGAACAAAGTCTGAGCTAGAAGCCAATTTGTTCTTCCTGTCCTAACTTACAGTTTTGGAATAATTCACTGGCTCCAAAAGGTGTTGGATTGGTTGGACAGGAAAACAACAAGGATGCTTCATGCTTATCAAATGATTTATCAAAATCAGTATATACCAAAATTATATATTCCCCATTCTAAAGGCGGTATGAGCATCCTTGAAACTGATTACATGTATAGATCTGCAATCGTAGGACTGCATATATATCTGCTGACCTCACAAGACCCAGGTGCAGTGAAAGTTTCAAAACATGAAGAGAATAAATCTAAGATGACTACTTAGTTTAGGAGAAGCATATTGGTTCAACCAGGAATGAAATCAAACGAGAAGTTGACAAAAATCAGACAGCAACTGAATGCACCAAAAAAAAAAAAAAAAAAAAGAAGCAAGAATATAAGGTGAAGGATCAGATGAGAAGGCAAGAAATGTGAAAAATGCATAAATATAGTTGCAAGTATAGAAAACTCTTGGAACAATCTCATGTTGATCAGGATGAAATGCAGGAATGGTTAAGGAGAGGTGAATTTAAACCAATGGATGGAAGGTTAATATTGGTGGCCCAAGGCAGTGGACTACATACACATTGGTTTACAAAGTCCATTGAACATGTGGGAGAAACAGACAAATGTAGATTTTGTAAAACAGAATTGGAAACAGTCGCACATCTTTATAGCTGGTTGTGATTTATTAATTGCAGAAGGACTGTATACTGAAAGGCATGATAATGTGGCAAACCTGTTGCACTGGGGATTGTGCAAACATTATAATACTGAAGTAGCTGAAAAGCATTGGAAACATGAGCCACAAAGCATCGTAGAAAATGATGATTTTTATATCACATGGGATTACCCATTACCAACAGTTCAAAAAACAGATACGAGAAAACCAGATACAGTAGTCCATGAAAAGAAGCCAAAAGTAACATTGATCATTGAAATTGCTACACCCCGTGACTACAGTGTCTTACATACAGAAGGACACAAAGTCATAAAATATCAGGATTTGCGAGCAGAAATGTGCCAATGTCAAAGAAGGTTACTAAGGCAGTTTCTATAGTAGTAACCCCAATGGGCCTTATAAAAAACAATTTACAGTAGTACTTAGATATGTTACCGATATATGTACTACCATATGAATTGCAGAAGGAGTCATTACTGGGCACATTGCTGGTGCTTCAAAGAACACTTCTGGCTAACATCAAAGATCAAAACAATACTAATTTCATAAACTTTAATCATACTTTGACTTAGGAATGGGGTCCATTCCTGTCGTGGTATTAGAAACCTAAAAGACTTGGAAACATTAAAAAAAACATATTAGGTACAAAACCCTGGTGCACAGGGGTGCTTTCAAAACAGGTTTTCATTGTAAAAATGTATTTTATGGGGAGCTTTTCTCCTTAGGCCTCCACTGAAAATGGTACTTGTGCCCATTTGGACTTTCCCAGTAAACAAAAGACAATAAATAAACAAATAAATAGATAAATACAATAAATGGCTTTTAGTAATAATAATACATACATGAATATGCACCAAATTCTGGGCGGCTTCAAAGTCATGGGAATTTGTTACTTAGATTCCTAGGACTGATCAGCACCGGTTTGATATTGTCTGGTGCTTTGTTAGTTGGACTTTGGCCAAAAAAAAAAAGGCAGCATAGTTTTTGGCTGGATTGTGAAAGCCCTGGAATAACAGGTGAAAGCTGTCTTTGGCAAAGCAAGTAGGTCCGTGAAGCAGTTCACACGGTGCTGACATCTACTGAATCCCTATCAAATTACACCAGTTACGCAGCCAGTTATTGAAATCAGCCATCATTTGTGCCTGGGAATCATTCTTGGAGAAGGTAGAATTCCACTCAATGGCAGAATTGTTCCTGCATTTATGACATGCAAGGAGAACTCAGAAATGTTTCTCTGCATATCCCTTAGAGATTTGGATGACAAGTCATTTACACCCATATGGACCACCACCCTTGAGATGTCAGAGATCTTGGCACCTAAAACACAACTCACTATCACCCTATATTTGTCCAGCCTTGAGAGAGCAGAGAGTGTCTTACTATAGAGTCACCAATCACCAGTACGTTTGTATTAGCACTGGGTTTAATTGTACTTGTGTACTTGGTTTGGGACCATTTTTTTCCTTGTGACTCTCGGTTATGGATGTGACAATATATGTTGTGCATATTACTTCCTATTCAGACCTAGACTTGTTGAACCTTGGAGGCTTAGGCAATGGCATTTTTTGCAATCTCAATATACACCAGTTTTGCATGCATTTCTGTGGAGTGTTGGGGAGGTGCACACTGCTGCCAACTTAACTAAATATTTGTACCTCTAGCAGGTAGTTTGCAATGGGGTAAATGGTAATTCATTGCCCCTGGGCATCAGGTAATTGCCACACTGACTGATTATACCAAGTACTATGAGGCTAACAACTGATGAAAGATGAGATGGCTGACCCAGTTTTTAGAAATTTGGTGATATGAGACTTATTTGCACATCATTTAGTTTGCAGGATGCTTTTTGGAATACATCCTTATGAGTACAAAATATAAATGCTTCTTTAACTTGATAAATTCTTAAGAGTACAACATATTTTATATCACTGAATACAAAAGAAAATGTAGCACAATATTTGACTAGTGGAGGTGCTCTTCTAAGGTAGAAACAACTTACAGTGACTTAATTGGTCCTAAATATTGGGGTAGTGCCTAGCACAGTCTTCTAATGGGTATGGCTCTGGCTACAGCTGCTAAAATAAAACTTCAGTCAAAGTGTCTGCATCCACTGAATGCAGGTTTGCACTGAGTCGTGTGAAGTACAGATCAGTACAATATAGATCAGTTAAGAAAAAATCAAAGAGCTTTTGTCTGCAGCCACTAATGCTAGCTTTGTAGAAACGGCAGCAAGTCATCCTCCCCCACAGAATAACCACCCCTACCGCTCTGACTGCCCATATACTTGGTACAAACTTTGCTGTGTCAGAAATTCAGTTATAATTAATAAAATGGATGGAGCTCAACAGATTAAGTCAAGGAAACAACACAAGATTAATAAGCTCAGTTAGGCAGCTGCATAGCATAACACTATTTCTCAGCAAATAAAAAAAATATCAAAACTTGTTTACATATTACTAAAATGACAGAAACAGTAAAAACAGAGAGAAAATAGATGTAGCACTGGAAAGCAAAACACCAATTAACGAAGTATGTCAAGTGACTGTACAAGTACAAGTACAAGTTTCAACAAGGAAAATGCAATAAAATGCAATATTTGTTTAAATACCACTAAAATCGATAAGTGGAGAAAAATAAAGTATTTTTTCTGAATGTTGGCTTTAAATAAGGTCAAAAGGATTCTTCTGTATTTTCCAGCATATGTGCATAGGGGTGCCTATCTAATGGCTGAATTGACGGAACACCGAATTACACATTACCGACGAGACGGTACAAACGCATTACTGTCGATTATTTAAGCGGCGACGAATCACTATCAAGCACACTACAGTGGGGAAAGGGAATTTATGTGTTTCCCCACTGTAGTGTGGTCTTGGAGTTGGTATATGTAAGTAGTTAAAAATAAATGTTTTGCAGGGGGGCTTCGCCACCCTGCACTCCCCATGTGGGGGGCTGTGCCCCCACACCCCCCTACTTACATATACCAACTCCAAGACCACACTACAGTGGGGAAACACATAAATTCCCTTTCCCCACTGTAGTGAGCTTCAACATAGTGTTATTCGCCATTTAAATAATCGGGTAATGTGTACGCTCAGCACACCGTCTCGTAATGTAATTCGGGCCCGTGCCCAACACTCGCCATTAGATAGGCACCCTTGCATAGACATAAGTTCTAGGAGTCTCGTAGCAAAGGCAAGCTTATCAAGTGTAATAATATTAAAATCACAGATTTAAGACATTATAAATCATTTGATTGTGCAGTCCTCATCCCATACAGTAAACCATTCCAACCATCTTTCTATCCATCTATCTCATATCTGCCTCCTGTCCTAGTATCACCATTTTCAAAGTCTTGGCATGTAACCTCCATTTTTACAAACAGACAGAAGAGTTCTGGGAAGGTCCTACATGTCAGCCATTATCTCTGAAGTGTTGCTATTGTAAATGCCCCTAATTCACTTACTGTTACTGGCACCATTATTTTTTCCTGCCCATTATGAGTTAGTACATATCACCGATAATGAAAAAAACAGCTTTTTTTAATAATTGCATATTTGTAGCAAATGCCTAATCAGGCATAGAGTTTTGCAGAGCATGTTTTAACTATCTGGACTTGTGATAAAAAAAAATAAGTTTCAATCCATTGCTTAAGTTTATTCTCACTGTGTTTCCAAACTGCATTTACATTGTACTGTAGCATTTTGCACTGCTATGTGCATATTTTAAACCTTCACTAAAGAAAGGAGACATTAACCTCATACAGGATTACTGTGTAATCATTATTCAGGGAACTTGGTATAATTTGCTATCATTCAAAACCAATCTAGACAACTTTTAGTACTGTTGGTGTCCAACAAAGTTTATAAGGGAGGCTCTGTATTGCACGTCAAAGGAATAAATTAACATACTGCTAATATTTCTGAAAGTAGTAGACAAAATGCTCTTACTATGTTTTATCAAATCATTTAAATAATGTTTTACCCGTTATGGGTATTTATAAAATTGTAATTAAATGATAAAGTCATGATTTTGATAATAGAGTGTTTTACTCTGAATGCCCCTTAAAAGCATAGTCATTGCTCAAAATGTGTCAGCTAAATTTGTGTAACTGATTGTTTCTCAGAATGTTCAGTTTGATCATGTGATTATAAATATGTTTTACCAGAATGTTCTGCATGACATATTTATCTTGAAGAGGCACTGTGGGTGTTTAAGAGTTTGAAATATACATTAATTTTCCTTTTTAATAAATACTATTTCCATGAATTTTGTTTTGCAGTAGGTATACATTTAGCCATTTGACATCTTTCAGTAAGGTGATAGAAAGATGAAGTTACTGTCTGTAAATGATTTCCAGCCCAGAGGTATACAGAATTATTAAAAGGACTTCTTATTAAACAGCTGTGAAAGCCTTATCTAAAAAACAGGATATCATTTTGATTGTCAGAGGGTTTTGCTAGCTATTGATGGCTTTTTATGGTGTTAACCAGAGTGTATTATGTGTTATAGGTATGTACACCCATACTGAAATCTAAACTGGAAGAAGAGAGTATTTTAGAAGTTTAAGTTAGTGCAATCTTAAGGCTTCAAAATGTCAAACATTCACTAGAAGAAAGTGTGCTGACAAAAAGAGTCAGACAGAAGAGAAAGTCAACAAGCTGAAACGGGTGGTGTATAAAACATAAACATCCAACCTGGCTAAGCATTTTACTTATTTTTAGTATTATGTATTATGTAAAGTGCTAAACTAGGGCAAACTAGTTCATTTCTCTTTGGCTTCAGCCTCTCTTCCCATAAACATGGCCACAAATGCAGACACAGACAGACATGCACACACATACACACTTCAAAGGCTGAATATATGGTGCAGTGCTCTGGGTATGAGTTGCACATGGAAATACTAACGTGCACTTTTTGTTTATTCATTTGTATGGAAGATTGCAGTTTCTAGGACCTGGATTCAGTCCTGATATTTAAACATTGTCTATGCCCTATCTTTGATGTTTTCTGTAGGTATTCTACATTTTCTACCAGTTCATAAAATAGGCTAGGTGACTGACTACTCTGGCTACTCTAAAACTACTACAGAGTATATTTTATCTTGCATAACAAGTTAGAATGGTGACAATATAGAAAAGAACATTTTTTGAAGGTGTTATTCTGGGAAGAGTTATGTCAAAATGCCATAGACCTTATACAAAACATATAAGTATTATTGTGAGCTGGGTATTTTTACATTAGATTGTGGGATGTACTGACTTCACAGCAGAAGTCAAAAAAATGTAAGCATTTGATTTTAAGAGATATATGTGTTCAGCTGCAGTAGGTAGGACAAGTCAAGGGCATGTTTTCCTTTTTGGAAATTAACCCCGCATTGTTTCCCAATTAAATATATCTAGAGTAATTCTGGATTGGAAATTTCATGTAATGTTTGCATAGTAATTATTTTAAAATTTAGCCAAAAATGTTTAAACTTATCATTGGCATTCATAAAGCTGTTAAACTATGGGCAGGATTCACGAAGGCTTGCACGGAGTGTAAGAGACATGCAACACTCCATGCAAGCCTCGCGATCCAGGAACAGCCCTAAACTCCGTGTAAGAGACCAGCTAAAACGTCTCTTACACGGACTGGGCGTGGACATGCTAAATACCTCACTTGCATCCGAAAGGTATGCAAAGGGAGGTATATTAGCGATCTACGAAGCAGAAACCAGTCCGTGTAGGAGACGTTTTAGCTGCAGAAATGTACTCAGTTGACAACTGAGTACATTTCTGCAAAATCCACAACGGAGCGATGTCAGCTCAAAAAAAAGGTTGCATATGATTCAGGCAGCATGCCAATGGCCAAATATGTGGCCATTGGCAAGATAACCCGATGCAAAAATATTAAAAATATGATTTTTTTCGGCAATCGCCGATGTTTAAACCAGCGCAGCCCTCAAGCAAACGGGCTGCGCTGTATAAAACATAAAAGAAGGTTATAAACCCACAAATGTGGGTTTCATGCAATACATGAAATGACAATGCAGGGACCAGCAGACCAAAACCAACATGGCCACCGTGTAGTGGTTGCTAAGGGGGGATGCTGAGTCTAAGACATGTAACTAAGCATTAATAGGCAATCTCATGTAAATGAGGGCTAGGATACTGAATCTCACAGTCACATACCAAATGAGCACAGTCTGAGTAGTGTAAGAGATACAAAAGGGGGAGGAATAGAGTAGGAGATAGGTGACATCACAGGGGGGAATGGTAGAAAGAAATGCAGTTCATTGGAGGCCAGTGTAACATGGCAGATGACAGGCACAGATCATGGAAAGAGGTGTGCCACTAGATAAGTCATGGAAAGTCAAGAAATGGAAGGTGTACACTGTTACCTACACCAACGTTTCTTGCTGGCCGCATGCACACGTGCACGCCAGGAAGCGAGTAAGGCAGTGTGCTTGGCGTGTAAGGCAGTGTGAGCATGTGGGAGCGTGTTGGGAGATGTTTAACACTGTTTGCGCTGGTGTGCGCGTGTAAGGCAGTCTGAGTATGCTGGAGGCTGTTGGCAGACGTGTAACAGTGTTTGCGGGTGTACGCGTTTAAACCCGAATAAGTAGATTCTTAACCGTGTAAGCACGCAAAGCGCGTGTAAGCCACTGTGAGCGTGTTTCAGATAGTATGCAAGTTGCTCCCCCCTGAGGAAACAGAAAGGAAAAAGGAAGCAACAGAATTAATAGGAAGCTAGCAAGGATAACTGCTGAAGCTAGCAGGTGAAAACAATTAGAAGCAGGCAATTACACAGGCAGAATAGTAGCCCAGCCCAGCACTTAAAACTCTGCAAACAGTAGTGCAGGATGTTTCCATTAAGAGACACTGCAAGACAGGAGTAAGCTAATAGAAGTGAAAACTGAAAAGCTTCACTCAGAGCAGAAATGTTAGGGGCTGCCATAGCTGTCATAATGAGACATAGGCGACTTACTGAGGGTGGTGACAATGCAGATGGTGCCAGACAACCCACAGTGAGGAGACGGAGAAGAGTGTACAGGCCCAGGGTCACCTACCACGGGTTACATGAGCTGGAGATAGTAGAGCGCTATAGAGTGGACAGAGAGCTCCTGCAGCAGATTGTTGAGCTGTGCAGGCCACGCCTCACACACAGAACCAACAGAGGGGAACCCATCCCAGTGGAAACCAAGGTATGTGCTGGCCTAAGAATACTAGCAACAGGTACCTTCCAGAGACCAACTGGTGATATGATGGGGATATCACAGGCATCAGCCTCCAGGGTACTACATCAGTTCCTGGATGCCATGTCAGCACATGTCGGTGATCATGCATATTTCCCCATTGCCCGTGAGGTATTGGCCAGCAATATGCGTCTCTTCCAGCAAATAGCGGAATACCCTGAGGTACTGGGTGCTATAGACTGCACGCATACGCATCAAAGCACCAGCAGGTGAGCGGGTAGGGCCTACATTAACCGCAAGGGCTTCCCCTCCATCAACTGCCAGGTCGTGTGTGATGCCCAGGGCATAATAATGAATGTGTGTGCTGGCTGCCCTGGGAGTTATCACGATTCCCACATCTGGCATTTGACGCAGCTGTACCAGACATTTGCCAATGGGGACATCCCACACGGACACCTAGTGGGGATGCAGGTTATGCACTGGAGCCGTGGCTGATGACACCCATCAGAAACGCACACACACCTGAACAGGAACGCCATAATGAGGCACACGCACAAACACGTAATGTGATAGAGCGTGTGTTTGGGCTGCTCAAGTCACGGTTCCGGTGTCTGGACACATCTGGTGGAGCCTTGCAGTACACACCAACTACATGTACCCAAATTGTCATGGTATGCGGTATGCTACATAATATGATCTTGCGAAAACAGCTGCAGCAGGACCAGCATAGGGCCGGGCCAAACAGCCCCCCACTATTGCCAAGGCCATCACAGGCAGAGCGTGACTCGGAGAAGGAACAACCTGAGCCTGCCCCAGTAGGCAGAAGGAGGCGTGCCCAGTATGCCCTGGCCTTGGCAAAGAGGCAACGCATAGCACATACACTGGCACAGTAGGAACCCTGGGAATGATACCCCTCTGACTCACTCATATAGTAACAGGGATGCCTAACATGACACAACCTGCTCTCAAACATGTACAGGGAGTGTAGTATGTGCATCTGACAGAGGAAGCCCTGCAGCACCACCTGAGGCATGATTGCCATGTGTCAAGCAATGTAACACCATCTAGTATATGCAAACATGAAGACCCTGCCTAACATCTCACCCTCACCAAGCATGATGCCACACTATGAAGACAAGAAGATCAAGTACAATAATTGGCTGAAGTAATGCAGTCAGTCAAAGGGAGCCAATGTGTCACAGGCTGGGAAGATATGCGGAGTTTGACATGATGCACCACCTGCTAGGGGTGGCATGCACCTAGCATGCCATGCCCCATGGATACTGGCAAAGGCTGTCAGTACCCACAACATGCCCTGAATAGGTAAGTCTCTAAACACAAACCCAACCTCATAGGTTCTACAAGGGATAGGAACCTAGATGTAATACTACCCCATGACAGATGTACAAACAGCAAGATGTGTGCAGTGTAAACGCACACAGTAAGGAGAATGTAGATACCAGTCCTGTAATAGAGAACTGGGCAAGGCTCACAGCAGCACCCTAGCACTACCAGGTCACACCTCATACTGTGCTGTACAGCCACAAAACATGGAACAAGCTACAAAAGGAGGGTGACTAGCAAGAAATGGCAAGGATAACCACACCCCCATGTTGGTACCACAACAAGAAGCAGCATGGAATAGCCATGGTCAAATACCAATGGCTAAAACTGCGTCGCAGTAGATAGCCTGCTGCAGACCACTGTCCTAATACCAGGAACATCACCTGGCCTATGTCGGAATACATGAATATATCAAGCCCCCCAAACCACATTATATTGCTCGACTGAAAATACCCAGACATACACCCGTAGCATCGTACTAGCACCAACACAGTATGGGAAAATTACCCAGATTCCATAAACCAAAATGCCCAGGAACAATGTACTACCCCCACAAGAGGGGTAAGCATACCGGATGTGATAATCAGCAACATGTGTACTGGATGGCAGGATGAGAAGTGTACCCCTCACTGGTAAGACCAGACCATAGAGTAAGCACACTGGAAATACACACCCTGACACCAGTCCCTGGCCAGAATACCACAGTGAAAAACATGTGTAAAGTATAGGTTGCAGCCCTCAAAACCGATGTTGAATCCACAAAAGGCCCTGTGCAAGTGCAGAATATGGGACACACCACAGAACATGTTATACAGGCATTCCATGAACACAGCCAGGAATGCTTGGAGTATGCAATCACAAATAACAACAACACACAATGCCATACACGCAGACATCTGGCATGCTGGGCTCCAGCCATTACCAAACCATGCAAGAGAATGAGGAAGATACCACATGATAGAGCAAACATAAAAAGGGAAGTAATCACTGACCAGTAGTATGGAAACAACATATGTCCACACATACAATCCACTAAGTCCAGCCACAACAAGTATAACCTATGAATCCAGAGGCAATGTGATGCCAGTACCAAGTACACAGACAACCACAACACCCCTGAATAAATACAAACATATGTGATAGATGCATCCATGTATCCAAAGCAGAGGTTGAGCTCCAACAAGCCAGTACTGTCAACACTAGTCAGGAGGAGAAGGTAACCACATACACCACGAACCCAGTCCCACATAGACCTACCACAACTGTAAACCAAACACATAAACACAGACAAATATTCCCAGAGGCCTCAATTACAAACACACCATACCAACAGACGCCTCCAAAGTAGATCACAAGCAACCACAACCTTCAAACATAGCACATGCAACGAATAGTACACAAAGCTGGTGTGCCAAACAGTCACAGGCTCGAAGGAGAAACAAATGCCTGATACAGTCGTAATAGGTGTCTGTATAGGCAGAAACACAGCTGTCCCACTCACCAGACTGAACAAGGGAAAGGGTAGAGTAAGCTGCTTGTAGGTAGCCACAAAATGCCAATTAACACAAGTACGCAGGTCACCCCAAAGCAAGCAGAAATATGATGCACTCAATGTCCATGCTGGTGTGAATTACCTGAGATGTACCTCCCTGGTCAACAACAAATGAGACATGGATGGTCCCTCCGAGTATGTACCCCAGGGCAGGATGACACTGGCTGTGTGCAGCATCCAACCCTCACCAAGAATGATGCCACAGTACAAACACAGAATGCTCATGTTTAACAGCTGGCACAGTTTCAGCTGTCAGTCCAAGAGGGTGTAATGTGTGTCCGCTGGAGATGTCAAGCATGACAAGCCATGCTGCTGTTACAGCGGTGGCTGTGAGCTGTTACCCCTCTGCGTCTGGATACGGGATATGGCTTTTGCGCCCTCGATAGAGCCATATGTAGGCAAGGCCAAAAGACTACCCACCACCCTAGAAAACATAAGTGGTAGGAAACATAAGGGTAATGCTGCCCAATGCCAGATGTGTAAACTGCAATATGCATGCCCCTGAGGCACTTCCCATTATGGAGAACATTGATGCCTGTTCAGTGACAGAAGCCTGCTGCAGGCCTAGTGATACCACACCAGCACTACTAGGTTATACCACATACCATGTGTTATGGCCCCAACACCTGCACCAAGACATCAAAGGAGGGGGAGTATCCATATGCAGCACAGATACCCATATAGCCAGGTAACTGACAATGCACAAAGCAGCGGACACCACCCATGTGCACATAACTGTAGTCAAAACTGCTGTACAGTCTGTAGCATGCGACAGACCACACTCACACACACAAGAACCCCACCCAGAAATCCGAAGACACTGGACAGTATGGATGTCCCACCAAATACCAGACAAGGTACACAGAGTACCACATAGGTGTCAAACCATTATGTATGCAAGGAGTCATCAGGGACCTAGGGACACAGGTCGACATTAATCTGTCATGTGACAGCCACAATGCCAATGTGGCTATGAAGACTGTTGATACTGGACACCGTATCATGAAAGGATTCACACCAACATCAACAGGGGTCACTGTGCCGCTGTACTGTTCCCTTATCAGACCCATAATCTAGTACAATGACTCATATGGGATGTACCATACGTGACACCTGCAGCGGTTTGGAAGACCTCATAGTTACCCCACCAACAGGATAAAGGGTGCAAATATATGTCATATGCTGCCTGGCTGTAGACACCCCAGCTGACTGCAGTCACACACTGCCTACACAGAGGCATTGTATGTCTGTTGTACCAGGCCATATCCAACACAGGAGTAATGGACATGCCACACCACAGGAAATCAAAGCCATTGGAGCTGTGAGAGCCACAGATGTCAACCTCAACACATAATGAAATAAGATGTGCTGGAGGGACAGATACATAACCCATAGGCTCCCCACACCCAGAAACAGGATCCCAAGCCATGGTAGGCAGAGCCCCTCACTGACACCCCTCAACAGGAATATTGCCAAGTGGATGGATGACCGTACATGTATACTGGGGGTCCCCACTGTGTCACGACCAGACAGAGGCATAGTGAAGAACCTCATAAATGGCCATAATTGAACATAGCAAGGGGTGGCGAAGACACACACACTCTAGCTAGGCTTACCAATGGCCTAGGGTGTCTAGCCTACTATGAACCCATGAACCTATGAAGATACAACACGTACAGGACACTAAGGATAATCACAAGGCATACCCAACTGATGGTAGGAACCATGTTGGGCATCCACAGATATGCTCAGAATCACACAGATATTACAAACAACATACCAAACACACACACATATTGCTAACATACAACCTGTCAGGTGCAGTGCAAACACCCCCCCCCCCGAGTGCAAAATACCTATCCCAGCAGATGGTCCCCTGACATTGCAGATGCTGAGGTAACAGCCATCATCTGCAAAGCAGAACACAGCAGCAAAGGTATGTGATGGTGTCCTGTGCTGAGGCCAACATGGACCCCAAGAGTAATGGAATGCAAAATCACACTACTGGCCAATGTCAGCCTTACCACAGGGTATGTACCCAAAGAGCAGTGTACAACAACAGTGGTCCATCACAACAAAGGGGTTGCCTGAATGGATACTCCAAACTAACACCCCAGGATCCTGACAAGCTTGTTCTGTACAGCTATGGAAAGGATCAGTATGTACCGCAGACAGAAGGCTAATGTGGACCTACTGATACTGGACCCTACACACTGTGGCTGTTGTAACTGCAGAACCGGCCCCTAAACATGTCTGACACATTTGAAGCAGTCATTAAGGTCATTGATGAGGGCTATGTGGTCCACACAGCGTAGCTGGACCGTGCACATGCTTCTAGACCATACCGTACGTGTTCAGTATGGATATGTTCACCAGCTTAAATATGTCAGTAGAGGGGTTGCAAAGCAGACCAAGGACAGAACTGACATGGTCAGACATGCTGCATCCATGCCAGACTACAAAGCGGATATGAGTGGCATCCCACAAGGCCTGGTCTTGCCCCCCCCCCCCGTTCTGTATACATGTCCCATAGGTATAGGCCAACATGGAAGGACTGTGACTGAGCATGTATGCAGAGGAGTACAAACAGCCCACCGTATCCGACCCCCAGCTGACACAAGCAACCCACAAAAGGGCCACCTACAAACAAACAACTGTGGCCATAGCCAAGTCAGCAAGCTAATCGCAGAAATGTGTATAGACAACCACTGTGGATATACAGTAAGTGCCCACAAATTACCACACAGGTGTTAACCCATGAGGCACCTAACATGTAATGTGAGACCTGGGTACAAAAGGTGATAAATAACCTGCACTGGACAAACATGTGTCTGTAGTTTTCGCAGAAACATGTACCATATACCTACCCAAACATGAAGGCTGGCAGATGTAGATAAGGGGAACTCACTCTGGCTCTGCAGTCATCCTCCATCAGCATCACAACTGACTACAATAGCCCTTGTGGGATATACCGCAGCAGACACCTCCAACAACTGTAAAGTCCACAACAGTACCCCACCAGGGTAGCAAAACCTGAACAGATGCCATGTGTTGCCTGGGTAAACAAACTGCAGCCCCACACACTGCCATCTTTCCCGGCTACAGGAAAGCTGTGCCTGATGTATGATGCCATGTCCAACCTGGAATGAATGAACATGTTGCACCTTGTACAATCTGAATGGCAGTGAGCTATGCACATGAGAGACCGGAACCCCAGCACTGACATACATAGGACAAGCTGTACAGAATGATCCATAACACAGAAGGCACCCCACACTGCAGTAAACTCCTGGTACAGGTCAGCCAGAGTGCCACATATCAACACCCTCAAGAGGCATCCTGATGAGTGTATGGGAGATGGTAGGCTACCCTGGGTATCACTGTTATGTCAGAGGTAGACAGAGGCACAGTATACCAACCATGACATATGTAATGGCAAACTCCAGTTACAATGTGTGTCGAAGGACAAACACACCCTGTGACTACCATCAGCAATGGCCTACAGAACATCGCTAGTGTTTGCCAATGTCCACCCATGTTGTGGAATACATTAGCAATGTTGGACGAGCCTGGTGTGGGTAGTCCATATCTGAACATATTGCAACATGGTCATATGTGCACAACTGGCCCCTACACAGTCTGTCGTGCTCACTATGAAGATGTCAAGCAGTGATAGGACTAAAGCCCAGGATACTGTCCACTACAGTGAAATACTGAACCAGTACACTATACGGTACTACAGTGTTATGTCATTATGAAAGTATGTTGAGAACTGTCTGCAAAGTATCCCATGCAATTCCTGGAGGCACAGTATAATCCCTGTTGTGGCAGACACGAAGCAGTTGGCCAGTTAGTACACAACATGACACCCAGCACACAATCATAAACGTGTGATAATGACGAAGGTCACACACACCCAAATATGTGTTGGACTTCAGAGTACAACATATGGAAAGCTCACACTGGGCATGCTTGCACACTTTGATAAATGAGACATATGTCAGACAACATGCCATGGAAAGGCTGAACTGGGCATGCTCACACACTTAGGCCATATCTCCGTAGCAGTTGGCCACACATATCTGGTATTTATGCGTGTCAGTCCAGGAACCAACCACAACACAGCAATCAGCCCAGTGCACACAGTAAATGACCACAGAGACATAAGTGATATAGTGGATCGCCGTCATATGCAAACATCTGCCACAGATACACAAGTTGGTCATAGGAACAGGGAATGCTATGGCAATAAAGACCTGCAAACAGTAGAACAGCACAACAAATATTGTGCATCCGACAATTGAACATATGGGTGTAGAGGTCAATACTAGGCTTCTTGCCCCAGGGAATGGCAGCTCAGCCAGAGTGTGCTTGGCATCTGCATCCCCAGGATAGTAGGCTACCGTGCCACTGTGAAGTAGGTCACAGAAGGCGAAATGTGAGGCTAGTGAGCTGTGCCTCTGTCAAGCAGGGGCACCGTGGAGGTCTCAGGGATTGAATGTGCTAAGCCACAGCCATGTTGTCGGTGTGTGCTGTGAGAGGGTTGCTGAGGATCTCTGACAGTAGGTGTCTGCCAATAACAGACTGAGGGGAGCCCTATCTGCATTCTCTGGATGATTCCACTGTCAACACTGTGTTGTAATGAGTATGTGTGAATGAAGTGCCGTGCTGGAACCATCCACAGATGTCCTCCCTCTGTGGGCTACAGCTCTGCAATGTAGTAGGTCGCTCTGTCTGTTGAACGGCGCATATATGGCCGTGTACAGCTGACAGGTGTCTTGTTGTGGAGCAGTCATGGGTATATGTGGGATAGCATGACCAATGCAAACTGTACACATGCTCATAGGATGCAAGTGTCAAGGATTATGCTGAGTGGCCAGTATAGTCCTCCAGCATGGGTCCTCTGAAGTCATCCACCCCAGTCTACACAAGTGTAGAGTCTGCTTGTGCTAAACACAGTTTGTGTGCAGTGACAACCTTGCCTGGGGGTGGAGATGAGATATGGATGTCCAGGGAAAGGTGGACATGGGCAGGTATCAACAATGGTGGTCTACCTCTGGTGTGGAACAGTGAGTACCCACGTAGCAGATGGACAGGTGCAATATGTATTCACCCATGTGGCTGTGGTGTGTGGTTCTGCCATAGCACATGGACCCACAAATTGTAGTGGCGGTAGGGTAAGGTGGTAGAGGCCTGAGTAGTTCTCACACACAATATGCCTGTACCTGATGTTAACAACTGGAATGGTGTATGTGAATACCTGCATATCCTGGCACTGTTCCCAGGGAAGCTAAGTGTGTGTCCTGGATGTGGGTGTGGTGTTCTGGACTGGTTGTGTTGTGTGTTACAGGTCCTGTGGTCCCAAAGCATGGTATAGAACATAACCTGCCAGTGCAATGTGCATATCTGACCCTGACGTAGGTGGCTGCAAATGCATATATATGCTATCCCCCACCTGACAGGTAGTACTACATCTACAAACCTCTGTGGAAATGAAGACGTCAGCAGCCTAGAAATACTACAGGTGCAGAACAGTTGCCCAGTAATTCGGATAGTGCACTCTGCTAATGCGTCGCCTTCAAGTGTCATAATATAGTTAGGTAGGGGTTTGAATCCTGCAAATGCTCAGTGTGTGTGTGGGTGAGTGGGGTTTGTGTGTGTGAAAGGCTGTGAGAGGGAAATGTCCCTTTTGGCAACTGGGAGAACACACTACAGGATGCACACTCCCCTTTCTAAACACAGATGATGTCAGCACCCTATAAGTACAGCAGGAGAAGGGAAGCCTCCCAATAATGCGAATAACACGCTTTGCTAATGCATCTGTCTCAAGTGTCATAACATAGTTAGGTAGTGGTTTGAATCCTGCAAATGGCAAGTATGCATGTGTGTGGGGGTAGTAGGGTGTGTGTAAATGCAAGTGTGAGGAAACAGATCCTTTTGGCAAATACTACAATACAGAAGAACAGCAGTTTTCTGTTGAATGTCACCAACCACGACTCCACCACAGTAGAGAACAAGTTTCAAAACACAATTTTATTAACGCAATTCCAAAATCAAGGCGTTTTCGTCCTGTAACTGGACTTCATCAGATAATACCTTCCATTATTAAAAATACTTCCATTATATACTTCCTTCCTTTTTCATTTTCCAATCACAAATAACCAATTAATTAAAATAAACAAATCAGCTTACTTTTCCTAAACATGCTCATTAATATTAAAACACATTTCATTTAATCACATAAATACATCTCATTTCTCTAAAAACTTTATATTAAATCTGTTCATCACTTTTAAAATCATTCATTCATATTTGTAGGGGCTAATTATATTTTATATATATACATATTTAAAAAAAAAAAAGTAAAAAAAAAAAAATATTTATTAACATTCATAAAACTTCCACTCTTAAAAACATATATTTCCATCAAATAGCACCGTCTATTGACCATATAATTTATTGCACTCAGGATTATATTTTAACTACCTTTAGTTTCAGTAAAGGAGAAATTAAGCTATTTCATTCCAATAGCACCATCTATTGACCATATAATTTATTGCACTCAAGATTAAATTTTAGCTGCCTTTAATTTCAGTAGAGGTAAAACTGAAATATATTCATTCAAACCTGGGGATTTATTTGCTTGCAATGTGATCTGCCACCATAATTCTCTAAAACCTATGGTATCTTCCCATGGTCCCCCTCTAATATTATTCTTTATATGTTCTATAACAAAAAATTGAAAATTACTATCTTCACACATCTTCCTGTGTCTATACAATGCATTAGTTTCCTTCATTTTTATTATGTCATAGGTATGCTCATATATTCTTCTTTTAAACTTCTCTCTGTTTTACCTATGTAAATGACCCACATTTGACACAGGTAGCCAAATACACTACTCCTTTAGTATCACAATTGTATAGCCCATTACCCCTAATCAGTTTACCCTACTCTTTACATATATATTTTCCTTATTTGCTATATATTTACATTGGCCACATTTCCCACATTTAAATGTGCCCCTTTTACAATTCAAGCTGCTCCCTGTATTTTTATTTTCCTTTTTCTTTTGTTCTAAATAATCCTTTATATTATTAGCATTTTTATATACTACCCTTGGTGTATCTCTGGGTAAATCTTCCAAATCTGTAAGAGCTTTAAATCTTTCCCATTCTCTATAGAAAACTGATTTAATACTTTGATTCAAACCATTATACTCTAATACAAAGGACATTTTATATTTTTCTTGTGAGTTAGAAGTACTATTGTTTCCCATATAACTGCTCATAATCTCTTTAATACCTAAAATGGGCTCAAATTTTCCCATTCTCCCTCTTTCTATTTCCATTCTAACACTCTGTACCAAACTTCTATTATATCCTCTGTCTAGAAACATACCTTCTAACAAATCACACTCCATCTTAAAATCTTCCCATTTACTTGTCATTCTTGACCCCCTCACAAATTGGCCTTTTATTATATTTCTTTTGCTATGTTCTGGATGTGCACTGTTATAATGCAAATAAGAATTACAGTAAGTTATCTTTCTATAAACCTTGGATGCAAAATTACCTTCACTTTTAGTTATTTCTATGTCTAAATATTGCAATACCTTGTCAGAAACATTATAGGTGAATTTAAGAAAATCAGTAGTCTGATTGATATATTTTATAAATTCTTCTAATTTTTCTTTTCCCCCTATCCAAAATATAACTATATCATCTAGGAACCTCCTATAAAGATTCCAATAATTATGATATTCCGATTTAAGTACATATTTTTCTTCCCAGTTAGCCAGTACAATGTTTGCATATGTGGGTGCACAGGCTGCTCCCATGGCTACTCCCTGTGTTTGTTGAAAGAATTCCCCATTAAATAATAGGAAATTATTTTTAAGTACCATGTCCATCAAGCCTGTGCAAATTATTTTATCATTATGTGTCAATTTCTTATCCATAAATAATTCCTCTTCAAACATATTCATACCTTCTAAACTGGGAATAGATGAAAATAAATCTATTATATCAATTGTTACAAATAATAGATTTTCAGTGTACATACTATTATCTATCATCCTTAACAAATCCCAGGAATCTTTTAAAATAGCAAACTTGTTAATCCATATATGTTTGGTTTTACTATCTATAAATTTGGAAGGTAGTGTTTTGAACCGTCCGCTGAGACAATAGGTCTCAGCGGTGGGTTCAATACATTTTTATGAACTTTAGGAATGCCATAGATAACTGGTATTTTCGGTTTTTCTACCTTTAAATAATTTAGCATCTTTCCATCAATTAATAATTCACTATGCATTCCCTCTAGTTCCATATCTATCTTTTTATAAGCCAAAGAAATTTCATTCCTGGACACCACTCTATATTTATTCTCATCTCTCAATATTTGATTCATTTTTCCTTCATAGGTAATAATGTCCATGATAACTGCCCCCCCTCCCTTATCGGGCTTCATAATTCTTATCTCGGAATTATTCCTTAACTCATTCAATGCTTTAAATTCCTCTTTACTAATATTCATCTCATTTCCCATCTTTTTATATGTTTTTCTAATTTCTGCTTCCATAACACTTTCCACATTTTTAAGTTGTGGATGCAATGGGGGATTAAACACTGATGTTCTCACTAAAGTTTTATCAGTAAGGTATGAATTTCCATGATTATCATTCTTACCATATATTAATTTTAAATTCACTTTTCTCAAAAATAATTTCAAATCCAAAAGTGTAGCTGTCAATTCCCCTTTTACTTGTGGAATGAATTTAAAACCTTTTCCCAAAAGGCAAAAGTGTTCATTTTGAAGCTTCACATCACTATAATTATAGATAGTAAAACCATTTAAAGTATTTATAATACTTCCATCATTTTTATTTTTATGCTCATTTAAATCAAAAAATACTGGGTCTGAAATACATATACTTAAAGATGCTGGGTCCGGGGTACACATATTTAGTATCTCCCCCTCCCCCTCCCCCCCCCCTCATATGAAAATTTTCATAGGCCATTCCATCCATCCCATCATTAGTCCTTACTCTTTCTAATGGGGGAAATTCCTTGTCATACACATCATCTCTCCATCTCTCTCCCATTTCATCAAATTCCCTATCATTTCTATTGAAATTTTTATTTTTATTAAAAACATTATTATTAATGTTCCTATTAAACCCTTTCTTTCCATTAAATACATTTCCATAAGTACCAGGTTTAGGATAACTTACTTCATTTTCATAATCAGTCAAATCACGTTTTAATTTCTCCATTTTTCTATTAATCAATCCAGTGCATTTTTCATCTATTTCACCTCTTATTTTATAAAATTTATCTCTCTCTTGTTGTATATCAAAAAATAAATCATCCTTTATAAGCCCCTCCAAGATTTCAATATCATGTTGCAACACAATCAAATTTCTATTATTTTCTTTAATAATTAATTTTAAAATATCTAAACCACTATTATTAAAAACTTCTAACAATTCTTTATGAAAAGTAGAGCCTATTTGCACATTGTTAGGATATTTATACATTCTAAGACCTTTTGGAACAACATTTCTCTTAATACATTCAGTTAGATATGCATTTTCAATTTGTAGACTTTTATATTTAAACATATTCTTAGACAAGTTATCAATCATTTTACTATATGAATCACCATATATTTTTCCTTTTGGGCAATTCATATCCAATTTAAAACAAATACTTTTGTTTAGCCAGTCTTTTGTTAATACAGATCTATCAGGAGAAACAGTACCTGAATTTGCTTTCCCCGTATACTGCGGGTTACTGCCAACACTTTCTCCTCGATTCATTCCATTTTCACAGTCCTGTAACACCACTGGTGTAAAAGCTGGATTAAAAGTTCCACCATTCGGTTCTGAAGAGTCGCCGGCGTGAAACCCCTCGCCCATCAGCTCTCTCTTCCTTTTACTTTTCTGCCCTCTCGGCTCACCATTTCCGCTTCCTGTCCCCTGGGACGCTTGCGAATGCCTTCCAACCAGCGTATGACACAAGGGTGTTAATAAATCTATCAGCTCGGTCAATTGCCCAACAAGCTTCCTGGACTGGCCAAGCTCATCTTGTCCTGAATGGGTTGGGGAACCATTCTCCATAATAACTGCTATTGAAACAACGACTAATAACAACAACCAAGCCAACCAGCAACCAAGAAGAACAGCAGTTTTCTGTTGAATGTCACCAACTGGGACTGGGAGCTGGCAACTGGGAGAACACACTACAGGATGCACACTCCCCTTTCTAAACACAGATGATGTCAGCACCCTATAAGTAAAGCAGGAGAAGGGAAGCCTCCCAGTAATGCGAATAGCGCGCTCTGCTAATGCATCCGTCTGAAGTGTCATAACATAGTTAGGTAGTGGTTTGAATCCTGCAAATGGCAAGTATGCATGTGTGTGGGGGTAGTAGGGG
>NC_056732.1:1748614936-1748630274 GCF_019279795.1 Protopterus annectens | reverse complement strand
GAAATGTTTCAACAGAGGAAAAGGCTTCCTGTGTGACTTTTTGCAGTTTGGGTAAGGACTGGGCTGACCAGATGATGGTTGAGTCATCTGCGTATTGTATGAGTGTGCCATGTTTGGTGGCAGAGGCTAGATTATTGGTGAAAACAGAGAAGAGTAGGGGTCCAAGGATGGATCCTTGGGGAACCCCTATGGAGACAGGTAGTTGGGGAGATATGTCATTCTGCCATACAACGGATTGTTGGCGGTCAAACAGGTAACTCTGAAACCAGTTGGTGACTGATTGTGAGAAGGATAGGTTATTGAGGACAGAGATAAGTTTTTTGTGTGGGACCATGTCAAATGCTTTAGATAGGTCTAGGAAAGTAGCAGAGGAGAGATAGCCATTGTTTTTCTGCTGAAGGATAATGTTAGTAAAGGAGAGTAAGGCAGTGGTGGTGCTATGGTTTGGTCAGAAACCATGCTGAGTATTGGAAAGGAGGTTGTTAGTAAGGAGGTAGTCTGAGACCTGAGAGTGTATGCATCTCTTTAGTATTTTGGAGAGTGGAGAGAGAATAGCTATGGGGTGGTAATTGGTTAGTTCTGTGGAGGGTCCGCTTTTGTAGAGGGGAATTATATGTGATACTTTCCACAGTGTGGGAACGTAACTTTCTGACAGAGATCGGTTAATCAAGATGGATACTGGGTAGGCCAGAGCATCAGCTGCAATTTGTAGGTATTCACTTGGGAGGTTGTCTGCTGCTAATCTGGTGGGCTTAAGTTTAGTTAAGAGTTTTTTTATGTTGGAGGTAGGTACAGGAGAAAATGTGAAGGCAGTGGGGAGATTACTAGTTGAAGGTGTGGGTTGGAGGGGAGGGGGGTTGTGTTGTTTAGCTAGTGATAGTATGGTTTGTGTGAAGTGTGTATTGAATGAGGTAGCAATATTTTCTGAGGAGTGAGGGATATTAGGAGGATGGGTACTGACCTTACCTGGGTGGAGGATGGAGTTTATGGAGGACCAGAATTGTTTGCGGCTGTGTTGGGAGGAGTCTAGGGCAGACTGGTAGTTTTGGAGTTTGAACTGTTTTATTAGCTTTTTGACTCTATTGCGTAGTTCTAGGAATTTCTGCCTAGTTGAGGGGGTTTTGGTTTTGCGCCAGTGCTCCCAGGCTTTATCCCTGCTTTTCATTTCTGACTTAGTGATTTTCTGTAGCCATGGGGAGGGTTGTGCTTTGATTCTGGAAAGTCTTTTGGGGGCATGGTAATTAAGGATGCTCAGGAAGGTAGTATTAAAAAATTCAACTGCATCATCAAGACTGAGGAACTTTAGAGGATGCCAGTTACATTCTTTGAGGGATGAGATGAATGTGAGTGGGTTGAAGTTTAGTTTTTTACGTATTTGACGGTAGATGACAGGTTTAGCTTGGTATAAGTATTTTTTGAGTAGGAATGTTGGGGAGTGATCACTGAGGCTATCTGATAAGTAGCCTGTTATATGTGACTGGGGGCTCTTACTGACTAGTATCCAGTCCAGGGTAGTGTGCTTGCTGGAGTTTTTATTTATTCTGGTTGGCGACTGGACTAGTTGGGTGAAGCCATGAAGGTTTACATGATGGGTTGGATGGTTGCCAGAACAGGGTTGCCAGTCAATATTGAAATCACCTAAAATGATAGTTTCTTGGGGGAGATGGTGGGTAGACCAGCTGAGGAGGTTTTCTAGTAAAGGGATGTTTTGGCCAGGTGGGAAGTAGCATCCAATTATGTTGATGGTTTTGTTTTGGTTTATTTTGAAGTTGGTATATATTATTTCTTCATTGCCTATTTGTGGAGCTGATGATTTTAAGATCTGGATGTTTAGATGCTGTTTAAATATTATAGCTACACCACCTCCTTTCTTGTTTAGCCGGTCTACTATTAGTATGCCATAACCTGTAGGGAGTATTTGCTCCAGTGGTAATGTGAGGTTTTAGCCAGGTTTCTGTCAGGATGACTATATCTGGGGATTACAAGTCTATGGTGGCATGGAGTTCATGGACTTTGTTGTATATACTTCTAATATTTAGGCTTAGTAGAAGGAAGTCACTTGGCTTTCTATTGGCTGTAATATGGGAGAAGTTGTGGTTTCTAGTCTGATTATGAGGATTGGGGTTAGAGATTGTAGGGCCAGAGTTGGTGTGGATATCTCCACTTAGGGCTAGTTTAGATATGCATGAGATTATTAGTTTTCTCAGTTTTTGAATGTGTTTGTCTATAAGGGAAACTTTATGATTGTGCTCTTTGGGTAATAGGTATGGTGGGAGGGTTACTGTGTTAGATTGTAGGGATGCTTTATGTTTGAGTAATATAGTTGGTAGAATATGTAGGGGGTGCATAGGGATGTTTCTTGAGTTGGCGGGAGGGGAGCTGAGGGAGGGTGAGACATGAGTGGTGGTGTGAGTAGTAGTACAGTGGTAGTAGTTGAGTGGGGGAATGATGAAGCTTTGGTAGGATGTAAGATATGCAGGGAGAGAGCATGCAGTGAGCATAGGTAAGGTATGCTTGTACATGTTAGTTGAGGAGGTGTGATAGTAGTGGGAAGATGGAGGAGGTAGTGTTGGGTTAGTGCTGTGGTTGGTTAGTGGAAAGATGGGAGGGGTTTGTGAGTGTAATAAAGGTGGGACCACTGGGTGTGGGAGGAAATAGGGGGCAGGGTGGGGAGCAAAGAGGGTAGAGACCCTGTTAGTTGCTCTTATGAGGGGGCTGGAAACAATCAGGTAACAGAGTTAACTGATAAATGAAGATATGATAGTGACAAGGGTGGTTGTAGTTTTAAAAATGGTGCCTGCCACTGGTAATATTTATTAACTTTGGGATTGTCTTAAGGTAATAAACAGGGAAGGGGGAGGGGAGAACAAGGGTGTGAGCAGCCAGTTCTTTGTGCTGCTGTTAATGAGCCAAAGCAAAGACAAGTTTGTGTTTAAGAAACAATCACAATTGACCAAGGACTGCTCTGAAGCTGTAAGTCATTTCTTAACCATTTCTCAGGTGGAAAAACAGGATAACCTTGTATCAGTAGGCTACTGTGGTCTCAGTTTAAATTAACAAACACACAGTACTGATCAGTTATGGATACTATTTGCTAATAGAAGGGAATACGAGAATAATATCACCTACTCTGAGGAGATCTCTGCCTAACATATAAAGCTATGTTAAACCCAGAACTGTTGGACATGTTAAACCTAAAGAAATCCCAGTCCCACCGAGCTACATGCTCTAGGGACCTAAACCTTGTCACCACAATAAATAGGACATACTAGAGGGATAGATTGCTGTCCCAGAGACTTCCTATATTCTGAAACAAGCTACCCATCTATGTCAAGCAATGTTCCTCATTAGCACTCTTCAAGAAAAATCTTGATGAGTGGATGGGAAATTGGAAATACACCCTGGAGATCACTTCTGTGGTTCTGCTCGACAGGGGCACAGGAAATTAAATTTATTGGGTGGCATAAGCCAAGGAACCTTGTTGGCTAGGCTTTCTTAGGTCCTTGGGCCAATAGCCTAGTACCTACCTATGCACCTATAAACCATTTCCAGCTGCCATTACTTTATATAGTGTGGAAACACCATCTACCTCACATGCAGAAGGTTAAACAATTATACAGGCCTCTATACAGATGTGTCTGGAATATCCACATGTTTGCAACCTATACATGGTTGGAAGTGGTCTATGTGCCTTAACAATGCCCATGTATGTGATATTATAGCCAAATAGGCCACAGTGAGTATACTGACACACATGGCAGCATGAGGTATCATACCTGACTGAAACATTATGCTGATACAATGTCTGCCACCCTCACAGTTCAGATAGGCCCCAGTGGTGACCACTGTGATGCAATACAGTTAACCCCAGCACAAGTGGGCATGCACAACAAGCAATATAGCTATTACATAAAGCAATATAGCTATTACTGATTGTTATGTGCATGGTAAATTGCATGCACTTCATATGCCTTGGGTTTTGCCAGGCAACAAAAGAACAATGTCATCCTCACCAGCTTCAGGCTGCTGTCCCATATGCAGGCCAGAGGGTCCTAGGTAGTTTTCAGAGGGAGTTATTGTCAGCAGACTCACATGTGACCTTGGTACAGGATGGATGCAGCATGTCTGCACATCTACAGTACTAACAGCAATAATACACAATGTCCCATCCTCACCATAGATATGCACCTCTGTGCATTAGAAAACCCCATCCACTACTGTAATTGGACCAGACACATGCATGTAGATGCAATACAGATACATGTATATGATACATTAGTGTACTAATCCCCAATGGGCCCTTACCTGCATGCTCCTCATCCAGTGTGTGTGTGCAACCCACCTCCATAAAGCTTACCTCAGGGTCATGGCTTGTGCATTGGGCATTTGGCCCAAGTTTGGTGAGGAGCTACTCGGTGGGTGTCAATGGGGGCTGGATGACTGGGCCCCCACCTGTGGCTAGCCAGACCCTCGCTACAGCAGTGTCCCATTGATGGGTATGGTGTTTGAGGTTGGTGGCCTGATGCTGCACATGCTCATAAGTTCTTTTGTACAGGCTGGCATAATTTACCCTGTGGACCACACTGTTCCATAGGGCAGTCCTCTCCCACACATCTTCTGCTCTCCATCCAAATAACAGGGCATAATGTCCAATAACATATTGGGTGATGATGTCAGTTTCCCCAACAGAGAATGCTGGTATGCAAGCACTCTGCATGTTACCTGGAAGACATAAACAGGAAAAAGGCCACAGGACCTCATACGGTTGACAAAATACATATCAACAGTGGATATTTCTTGCAAATAATCCACACTACACCAAAACTCTCCAAGGTGTCATGGCTATAGCAGCTTGCATTAGATACCTGTCCCTGAGCTATCTTATTCCCCCCAATGTTGGACACGTGATTGCATAATCCTCTATCATCCAGTCTTTTCTGTGTAGAGGGTTGACAGTGGGCATCTTTCATGTGGATCGTGTGTGGATGGTGGCAGGTCTGTGTTTGACTGTGGTGTGTGATGGAGCTGTGAGCACATGGCTGAGTTTATGAGGCAGACAGTGATGCTATTATACTCCATGGATATATGCGGTTGTTGCCATCAGTAGGCAATATGTACATGCTCACAATTGCTGAGGGGAGGAGTGTGGTTGATGTGCATATCCCCCTGTACAACAGGGGTAGACAGGGTGGCAATTTTCCCACCTAACCTGTGTGATGCAGGTTGCCAATATCCATGGCATGTGTGTATGAGGTGTTTTTTACTCCCAGTACAGAGTGAATTGTGCTGTTTCCCTGAGACTTGCAACATATGTGGAGACACAGTTGTAATTGTCCTTGGTGGTGTGGATATGTCTAATTTATAGACATAGTCAGCCTTACAGGAAGTCACCTGTGAACCTACATGCTTGCTCAGATATAGATGGGCTGACATTGAATTTACTGCCTGCACCGATATGTCCCTGTACAGCCAATGTAGCAACCTATTATGTGGTTTGTGTATTGCTGCTGTCCACCAAAGCAGATTACTCTACCTTGGTGGTGGCTGGATAAGCAGGTCAGGTACTGCTGTGTCCATATAACTACAGTGGATGTAAAGGGTACACACCCCTGATACACTGCCTGGTATTTGTGCAATCTGAACATGACACCACAATAACTTATTTCATAACAATTCCCACCTGTAGTGTGAAATTTATCCTGTACAATTCAATTGAAAACATAACAATCTGGTCTGTGAAAACATACATAAATAATACTCAGTGCAATAAGCCAGATGAATGAGTGTGCACACCCTTAAACTGATATGTTGTGTATGCACTTCTTGAGATGGTTACTGCATTCATCCATCTTGGTGTGGACTCTAACATCATGGCACATCTTCGCTTGGCAATAGTTGCTCACCTTCCTAGAAAAAAGTTTGATTGTATTTCATTGGAATTGTACAGGTTAGGGGTCACATAAAGATGAAAAACATTATGAAATTATCTTCTGTGATCTGATTGTCATACAGCACACATACCTGGCATTCAAACGGGTTGTGTGCACTTGGGATATCCCCTTTTTATAGGTGTTGATATAGCTGGTAGTGATAGGCATGGACAGAGGGTCATAACACAGGTGAACACTTCTCTGATTAATACCTGAATATCATGTCTACTCCAGTACACATATCAGTGTCAGGGCAATACAACAACAAGTAACTGTACACATTTATGTCTGTTGTATGCACTGACACTGATAGTACACACATGTGCAACGTGCACAACCTATGTACCTGAATGATTGAAACCCATGTGATTTGTTTCGTGCCTACCAGCTGAACATAAGCATACATACATGTGCTCAGGGGATAACTGGTATACATTTCTGTTGTATGTTAGTACGGCACACAGTATTTACATCTCGCCACTCAATCGTACTTTTCAACCTGTTACAGCAGGATGTCCGGACAATGGCACACATAAATAGGTGTCAAAAGGGACATCAGTATTGATACTGTATTAATATCTGCACCATATATTAGTACACTGTTTGCACAGTAGAGTTTGACATAACTGTTATAACCTGTATGATGTCCAACAGTCATAAGTAGGCTATTATGTTACAATGTCATAGCTCACAGACCTGCCAATGGTTTGGCTGACATAACACAGGTATATGTGCATGGGACTACAGATATCAGTCACATATGTGCTTATTGTCCAGCAGAACACTGTACATTTGAATGGAATTAATTCCATATATCACATGCAGCTCAACACACATACGTTCAACAGTACTTTACTATGCACATGACCTCTATAGGTCTCTTAGCTGTACAAGGAAAACATGTGTCATACTCATAATCAAAGGTAACATGGATATGGAAAACATCCCATTAACTGGTCTAGCAGTGGCACAGTCACAACTGTTTGATAGACACCCCATGCTGTTGTCATATATGAGCTGTCCTTTCCCAGGGTGAGTCAGGCTCCTCAGCTGTGATCCTACCTCACAACCTCTCAGAGCATCACATCTGGACAAACCCTAAAATGATGGGGGATAAATAGGGACAGAATTTAAATATTCCTGTTACAAACATCGGAAGTTCGTAGAATTATACATTTTGCATTACAGTGAATATTCTTAAGGATGTGGAGTCTTAAACTTAAGTGTTTGTCATTACTTGATGACTTCAACCCTCAGCTATTTTCTGGAAAAGTACAGATCTCAGGAGGAACAGACAAAAATATATGATGGTAAAATGTGGACATTTTGTCAAGATCTGTACAGTTGAGAGGTATGTCTGTGATATCTCCCACTGCAGAGAGGGACAGATCCTATGGCCATAGAAGCTGTTTAGCAGGACATTAGTACAGCATGTCTTGTTGGGAGATATAGTCTTTTAAATCATATTTCCCATTATTACAGACCAAGTACTACATTCAATTACTTGTTTATATGCTCCACTTACCTTTTATCTTTCTTCTCTTTTCTACTTTATGTTTCATTTATTTCTCTCTCTCTCTCTCTCTGTGCACTACAGGGATAGAGCTGGTTTGAAAAGGTGGCAGCATGGCTTTTGTAGGTGATGCTCATGACCAGGTGGTGGCCTGTGTACCTATTGGGGTTCCCTACTTGCTAACTGCATGCAGAGCAGCTGTGTAGTTCCTCCAATAGCCAATGTCATGGCAACACACTCCTATAAATGAGTACTCCATGTGGGCGATGGCCCTTTCCCTTACTTGTGAGGAAGACATCCTGGAGTTGTGTGAGCTACTACCTCTTACAACAAGACTTGTGGAGACAAGCCAACTAAATGGTGGAGAAGGTTTAAGACTTGGGGGCAGAATGTGAGTATTGCTGTTATATGTTTGGAATACTACTAGTTTAGCAAGATTTGTCTGCACATGCTACTTATGCATGGGTTTCAGTCTGACAAAGTTCTGTCTCAGCATAGCTCTTATCTGTATGGTCATCCACATAATGTCCACCGGTTAGCCTGTTATGTATGGGCTGTTCCCCAGACAGGTGTTGCCCTTGGAAAATCAGTAGCATTCTCTGGTGATTGCATTATGTAAATGGTAACATCTACTTGTTTTTCTGACTTTATATCCCTCAGAAAAGATATGTTACAACAAACCTTGTAACACCAGCAACTTTATCAGTGTATAACAGCAATATTTCAAGTATGGCCGTGTATTTGGGCCTCTGCTCACCAATTATATCAGACTTTGTCCAGATGTACAGTAGGAGGTTGATAGGTATACTGGTCTATCAGTATTTAGTGCTGTACTTCCTGATGAGGGAAAAGGTTGGGAAACATGTTGAAGTCTGTACATTCAAGAGGTTGGTGCATAGATAATGCTCTTAGATGTACTTGAAACATATTCTGTGTGGGGGCAGTAACACATGTTTTAAAACTAGGCTGTTAGATCATGTGAGACATATTACTGATAAGAAATATGACAGTTCTATAGCTGTACAGTTGAATAAATCTCACCATGGGGATAGTAGAGGGTCCTGAGGTACTGTTTCTGAAAACATCTGTTCTTCAGTTTGATGAAACATTCATAAAAGGAAAATTGCTATGTACAGACTCAATGTATTAATATTAACTGTGATACTTTATCCCGTAGGGGGTTAAATGAGGAGTGTAATTGGAGGCTCTGTATTCAATTATGTAATTAGGTATTAATTGCTTCTTGTGATTAAGACATGTATTTCTGGTAATAATTTACTCCTTGAAGGCTTTGGCCAAGACATCAGAGTATAATAAACATGTGTGAATTACTGGCTGGTTGTATTTTTCTTTGCTATGTTCAGACATTTTATTTGTTTTGCTAAGAGGTTGTTGTATGTCTGGCCATTGTGTATGGCTTATCATGATTTTGTAGCAGTGTACTGTTCACTTATTTATTTGGACTGTGTCAGGGACAGATGTGAGTGTCATGGCTGCTTTTGTATCCAACTGTGCATGCTGCTGCAGTTGTGGGTGGTCTATCAGCAGCATATGTTTATATGGGCATTTTGCGACATGTATGTATATAGATTTATATATATATATATATATATATATATATATATATATATATATGTGTGTGTGTATATGTGTATTTTTTCTGTACCAGGAAAATTGCTATTTGTACTAGAATATTAGATTTTATTTCTTATTTTTTATTTGTTTGTACTTGTATTATTGTATTGGACCATGTTTTGGAGCTTATCTCCCCGGGCCTCTACTGAAAATGGACATATATCCAGTTAGACTAGCCCGGTCAACAAGTGTAAACTATATCTATATATATATATATATATATATATATATATATATATATATATATATATATATAGATAGATAGATATATAGATATATATGTGTATATGAGAGTAGATTGCAGATTGTAGTACTGGAAGTATACACCTCTGCATGCAAAGCTGAACTCTGAGTACTGACTATCTTATTCTTGGTGTTTGAGCTGTATGTTTATATGTATCTCCTATTGGATATTGTACTGGTATGTTGATATTAACGGTAGACTACTATGTTATTTGGACATGTCATCGAGGACTGCTGTCATGTAGAAATGGCATACCTTTCAGTTTCAGATGTGTATTTTTCAAAAATTCACCCTAATGTGTAACCCGTTGGCTATCTACTTTCTGTATGTCCTCTGTACAGATGTACAGATGTCAGGTATTGCTACGGCCATACCACTATGTAAGTGCCCACATTGTATTGTGCTGTGGGCCTGGACACGGCTGGTTGTTCCAACATATGGGACATTCCTTAATGTGGGCCTTGCCCCTTTTCCTTGACTGTGTGAGGGACATTACAAAGGTGGTGGCCTACAGATTCACATATAGTAGGTGGCAATACATCACAGGACAGGACAGGCAGAGACAGCCAACCAACATGGGGAACATATCCTCAGATTTGTGAACAGATTCTGTGTCATCAGTGCTGTTATACACATGGTGGATTGATTCACAGGGTTTGTGTGGACATGCATTTAGTGTGCGACATCACGACTCACAGTGATATGTCTCTGACATACCTCTCCACTGGCATGCTGTCCACAGACTGGACACATGTCTGCCTATTATGTTTTGTCTGTTCCCCACACAGTTGGTGTCCTTGGTAAATCAGTTGTGGACTCTGGGGAATAGAGTCAGTAAGTACTCACATCTATTGGTATTACCAACGTCATATTCCTCACAAAGGATGTTGCAACTGTGTCACTGTATGACAATGGTATGTCTAATCTACCCCTGTGTCTGTGCCTCTGTTCCCACCTACTGATATAGGGGTTGATGTCTAGCTTAGTGAGTGGGG
Organism: Protopterus annectens; assembly: GCF_019279795.1. Classification (NCBI taxonomy): domain Eukaryota; kingdom Metazoa; phylum Chordata; order Ceratodontiformes; family Protopteridae; genus Protopterus; species Protopterus annectens. The sequence goes on along the minus strand of NC_056732.1, from coordinate 1,748,619,957 downwards.
AATGTTATCAAAGACTTTGGCCAGATCAAGGTAGGCTGTATGTGTCACATTGCCTTCATCTACAGCTCTACAGTGACTGGTGCCAAGAAGTTGACCAGGTTGAATGAGCAGGTATGACGTACCCTTCACAAAAGTAAACTGTGTGGGATCCTGAGTCTGCAGGTTCCCATATCATTGTTTATTAGGTGCATGAGGATGCATTCCATAGCTTCGCATAACAGACTTGCCAGGCAGTTAGAGCAGTATTTCCCAGGATCTGTAGTCACACCTCATTTGAGGAGAGGGGTGATTGTAGCAGTGCACAATTCAGTAGGGACAAAGCCTGAGGTGAGACTGTGCGTGAACAGGGCACACAGGTGAGGTGCCAGGTTACACTGTAGTTCATGTAGAACACAACCAGGGATATCGTCAGGTCCTGTAGAAGCTGTATTTTTTGGCCTTGAACAGTGGTATTTTAACCTGTGCTGCAGTAATACAGGGTGCCTGGCAGTGTAATGGTATTGTGATTCATCCTTTGGGGGGGATAAAGTTTGCACTCAAAATGCCAGCCAGTATGTTGGCATTATTTGTTGGCTCAGTCTGGGGGTTACCATTGTCTAGTAGCTCAGAACAAATCTTGGTATTGCCATGGAGATTCTTTACATAACTGTATGAGGCCTTGTGGTTGTCTTTACTATGTTCTCCAATTCCTTTCTCATAGCTAACTTTGTAGTATTTGATGAGGGATCTCAACTTTTAATTGATGCTGATAAGGGTTCTTTTCCGGTCTTGGGACTTCACCTTATTCCATATCAGTTTCCTCCTTCTGTTGTACAGTTTCTTTATGGTAGGGGACGACCAAGTCAGTTTCCTTTTTTTGGAGGTGAAAGTCCTGGTTGTATTGAGTATGGTGGTAACCATGCATTTGTGTACAAGTTAATAGTGCATTATTGTTTGATTCAGCAGTCAAGCAACTAGTCTCCATTTGCATGGTTGCCGTGAGGTTAGCCACCTCTGTTTTTATGAGCCCATACTTAGCTTTGGAAAGGCTTTTCATGGTAGTTACCTGTGCAGGGAGATGGGAGGGCCATGGATTTCCAAAGGTGATTAATTTGTGTTCAGATATAACAGGGGAGGAGTTGACTACTGGTGTAGAGCAACAGTTGCCCATGTTAGCAAGGACCAGGTAAATGTGATGGGCATGTACATCGGTACATGGGTAGCTTTCCCAGCTAATGTGGGGTAGTTGAACTCAACCAGTATGAGAGTGTTAGGCTGGACACTAATACTCTCCAGGATGTTTATGGACATGGAGTGTGAGTCTTGGGACATGTTTTGGGACTTATAGCAGGCTACAACCTGAACCGTTGTCTTTCCCAATGTTAGCTATGCCTGCAGAATCTGTAATGCATAATGTTGGTCTACCACTCTGGAGGTGTGTGCATCCTTAATGAATATGAAAATACCACCACCTTTGGAGCTTCAGTCCAGGTTCTGCAGCCAAAGGTTGTGGAATGAATTAAAGGCTGGTACTGCAAGGGCACTCCCTGCTTCCTTTAACCAGGACTCTGTTACAGCACAGATGTTATTGTTCCCCATTTTAAAGAACATTTCCAGTAAGTGCATTTTCAGATTTAGGATTCTAGTGTGTAGCAGCATGACCCTCTGATTTCATGTATTTGGAGCTGTCATATATTTCTGTATATTTCTGTATACATATACATATATTTATGGTTCCCTATCATTCCATTGAAAGTTCATTCCATTGAATTGCAAACCATCGAGACCAAATCATTGAAAACCCATTCCATTGAAAACTCATTCCATCGAAACTCAAATCATTGAAAACTATGAAGTAACTACAAATAACATTCCACAATGTTTTTAGTACGTTTATGCAGGGGGGCAAGCCCCCCTGCACCCCCCAAGTGGGGGGCTCCACTCCCCATGTCCCCCGTAATTAAATATACCCACTCCAAGGTCGCACTACAGTGGGGTTAGGAAATTACCTTTTTCCCCCACTGTAGTGCGACCTTGGAGTTGGTATATTTAATTACGGGGGGTGTGGGGGGTGAAGCCCTCCACATGGGGGGTGCAGGGGGGGCTTGCCCCCCTGCATACACATAGTAGAAAGTGTCTGGGATGTTATTTGTAGTTACTTCATAGTTTTCAATGGAATGAGTTTTCAATGAAATGGGTTTTCAATGATTTGGTCTTGATGGTTTGCAATTCAATGGAGTGAACTTTCAATGGAATGATAGGGAACCATATTTTTATATATAGGTATGTATTTATTCACTTTTCTATATATATGAATGTATGCATGTATGTGGATATGAATGTGGATGTATCTCTCTCTCTCTCTATATATATATATAATATATATATATATATATATATATGTATTATACATAGATTTGTCCACATATATGCATCTCCATACATATATACATGTATATAGAGTACCTGATGGATTCTAAAGACTCCTTTCCCTACTGTTGGATGACTGTACTAACTGATATGTTTAGAATGTCATCAGTATTTTGTAGGGCTCAGATGGTGTAATGGTACATTGCTTTGATTATAGTTAACAAGACCCTGGATCCAGACTTGGCAGGCCTTATTATTTTGTTGCAAGGCAGAACAGTTCTGCTGGGGAGGAAGTGATAAGGACAATAATTAAAAGAGGTCCCTAGTTTGGGCCCGTTCACCCCCATTTAGACAGCCTTTGGTCAGATTTGTTGTAGTAAGAGGTTCAGAGTGTGGATCCGATATCTGAATACTCTCTCTCTCTCTCTCTCTATATATATATATATATATATATATATATATATATATATATATTTATATATATATATATATATATATATATATATATATATATATATATATATATATATATATATATATATATATATATATATATATATATATATATAGATGTATACAGATAGATATGGATTCACTTTATAATTTCGAAAAACTGAAAACCCGAATTTCAGTTTTTCGAAACCAGAAAGTCGAACAGCCTAAATCCTGAAACCACACACAAAATCACGAACATACACACACCATACACCACGCAACACATACATCATCCAACCCAAACCACAACAAACAAAACAAGCACAAACACAAAAATGTAAACAAATAAACCTACACTGCATATAAGCAGGGGGCCAAGTCAATCTGCACCCCGCACACACCCCCTCCTTATATATATATATATATATATATATATATATATATATATATATATATATATATACCAATTCTGAGATCGCACAAACACACACAGAAAGGAAACTCATTCTACAGCCCCTCACACACACACAAACATCAAAAATATACAAACACCAACACATCCAACACTTACACACCCATACTTTCACCTGCCTACCCTAAGCCACACATACAACTAACAAACACATTCACACACACTCAAGCTCCCACACAAAACCCTAACAAAGTCACACCTAAATCCATACACAACACGAAACACCATCCAGTCACAACACCACACACAATGCACCATAAAGCCATAACTGCGAATTTGAGGTATTCGGATTCGCAATTATGCACTTTCACGATTTTCAACATTTGACTTTGTAAGTTTGAAAAACTGAAATTCGGGATTTTAGTTTTTCAAAATTATAAAGTGAACCTATATATATATATATATATATATATATATATATATTTTTTTAATATATATATATATATATATATATATTATATATATATATATATATATATATATATATATATATATATATATATATATATATATATATATATATATATATATATATATAAATTAAAAATATATATATATATATATATATATATATATATATATATATATATATATATATATGTCTACTTCAGAATAATGACCATTCAGAATGCTGACTTTCATATGGCTGACACCATATTATTGACATTGCGAAAGACAGACATCCTGAAATAGCACCATTTACCTACCTGTAAACACAGTAAAGCTGTGTTATGCAGGGGGCAAGCCCCACTCCACCCCCATACCCCTTGCTATTTAAATATTCTCACTCTGAGCTCACACTACAGTGCAGGAAAGGGGGATCTCATATGTTTGCTCATATGGTGTCAGCCATATGAGTTTTGAACATTTGAAAGTTCGAACAAATGAAGGGCTCCAATATGTATACACACATATACATATATAAACACATTTTCCCTACTGTTGAAAGACTATGCTGCATGATATGTTTGAAAATAACATCAGCCCTACATACAGCTCATGTGGCTTAGCGATAAATTGCTGAGGCTATGGTGTGCAGGGTCATGGGTTCAAGTCTTGCAAGGATTGATTATTTTGTTGCTGGGCAGAACAAGGGCTGTTGGATATAGAGTGATCAAGGCACTTTTGAGCAGTTGTAAGTGAGTTTGTGCGGGTTTGCACTGCGGTAAGCAATGCTAACTTCCGGTTAAATATGCTTACAAATAGTTAGCTCTAAACATGCTTAATCTATGTGGACATTGCTTAGCACCACGCAAGCAAGCTTAGCTTACCTTACTACTGCTTACTCCTACTTAGTCTGTGCTTATTTCTTTAAATGAAAATAAAACAAGGGTGATAGGAAAGTGGTGAAAAAATGGTGCATGAAGAGGGTAAAACAATATGAAAGATAGCTTGGATGTGCAGGATGGGTATAGGGATATATAGGTATAGCTCTCCATTTCTTCTTCACTGACAGTTGTGAATATATATTGAATTTGGAGGTAAATTTGGACACTCAAAGCCCTGAGAGATAATAATAATAATAATAAGCTAATCACCCTTAACATCCATTTCCCACCCCCACTCCCCAGTAAGGAAATCACCATAAAAAAACTTCTCCAAAGTCAACTTCATGCTACTCAAGTCAGAAGTGACAAACTTCATGACACCCATGCAGACGGGAACTGAAAGTTCAACTGCTGAATCCTACACTAATGCACTGTATGAGCACATCCACTCATGCATGAATCGTGCCATCCCAAATAGACCCAAGACGCTCTCCTCC